>NC_077222.1:98357698-98657698 GCF_024763615.1 Phlebotomus papatasi | reverse complement strand
TCTTCCAAGGTAAAAAAGATAGCGGCTCATTTTTTTTCTATAGATAGCATCCATAGACCTTCTTCAATGCCGTAAGTTTCTTAGAATTTGAACAAGGAATTTAGAAAATAAAAAAAATCTTGAAATTTTTAACCTTATTTTTGAAATATTTTCCTTGCAAAAGATAACAATTATTACCTACTTATTTTCCAAAATTGATGCACTCGTGAATATTTCCTAAATAATTTGGATTTTCTGAATACGAATCCGCTATCTATTTTAGAATTTCACAAAAGTTCTTTTCTCCAGAAATTCTTTTATTAAAAATGGCCACTTGGGGTAAAAAGTAACAAAAGGTATAGAGCAAAAAGTAACAAAAATACGAAGCAATTTCCGATATTTCACGGCGAAAAGAAATGTTATTATCATGTCTCGCCGCTTGTTGTTGGCATTGGTCAAACGATTTGCAGTCTTGTGTGTGTTTTTTTTTTCTAAAATAGCTTGAAAAGCGCTTTTCTCGTTTTCTCACTTTTCTCGCAGAGAAAACGATGTTTCACAAAGGTGTAGGTGAATAAATTTTCTATGAAAATATGTTCTCTAGGTAATTTTTTCAAATTTACGGAAGCCTGTAATGAGGCGAATCAAAATATGATAATACCCAATGTCCGATACTATTTGCCCCAGCATTTTTGAGAATAGTCACAAAAGTACCTTTTAGAAATTGGCTCGATAAACGTATTTCCTTACAAAATAGAGGAAAATTACTTTCATAAAGTTGTAGAGCGGAAAATTTCCTATAAAACTGCGCTAATTAGAAATTTTTTAAGCGTTCGAGTAGGTTGTACAAAAATAAAATATCCGTTTTGTGACTTTTTGCCCCAGTCTCCCCTACTGTACGTTAGAAGCTTTTTAGCAAATCTAATGATCTATTTAGCTTAATTCGGAGAAATATAGCGTAAATTTTTCTAAATCAAATTGACATATTGAAAAATTGACACTTATGTATTTCATGAAAGTCAAAATAGGGTTGCCATATAAAGAAAAGAACTTTTAAGTCGAAGTATGATGCTAGTCTGTGCTGTAAGAAAAATTATTCTTCATTTCAACATTCAGCTGTAAGTATCAAGAATTATGAGTAGATCTATTAACAAATTCTATACAGCAAGAGTCAGTTCTCTGTGTTTTCTTTTAAGAAAATTATGACTTGAAAATAGCTGTCAAAACTGCTAGAATTTGAGTTGCCCTGTGCAACTTGTATGTTTATGCTTGATGTCTATATAAAATCGCCATTTTTAAAACTCAAGTGAACAATTTTTAAGTTAGATTTGAATTTAACTTAGAGCTTTTAAAGTTAGATTTTCATTTGTAAAACATTAAAGTGTCTTCGATTAAGGAGTCACTTAAGTCAAAAAGACTGAAAAACAGCATATTTTGTCTATTTATCTCTTCAACATAATAAATTTTTTTTTAAATTAAAGTTCCTAAGCACATGAGTGCAATCAGTGCAACATTTATACTATATTTTCTGAAATTTTCATTGAAAAAAAAAATAAAAATTCAGTCTTGGGGACCTGATTTTAGGAGATCTTTTTGAGAAAACTTACTTTGTAATAGACAAGATTACTCAAAGTAAATGATTCTAACGTTTAAAAACTAAATATTTCTTGTTAGCGGATGAGTTAAGCTCGTTAGTTGAACAGGGGATTTTTCAAAAAAAAAATGTGTTTCTTTTTTGAGATTTTTATACGAAGAATTACCTTTTTCTGCATATGTTTCGTCTTGTAAAACAAATTCTAATCAAGACAATAAAGAATCCGCTAAAACCGTCTGCAAAAATCAGATCCCACTGGATAGATTTTTAAAATTTTAAAAATAGAATTACAGAAATATAGTTGAAATGTTGCTTTTATAAACCTTAAATCTGGAATTAAATAATTTCTTTCATATTGCTGAAAAATGTATAGAAAATATGCTGTTATTTTTTAAGTCCTTTTGATCCACGTAACCCCTTAAAGGGTAATTGTGTACTGTACGAAATAATTGGTGTTGTTCATGAGTAAATTTCTGATTATAAACAGAAAATTAAATAATTTAATAATTTTTCTGTTTTGACTTGTTATGTTCATGAATTTATCCTCAAACTTCAGCTTAATTTTAAACAAATATCTATTTTTTTTTCTTTAAAAAATATCCTTGACTTTTATTCTAGTAGAGATTTTTTTTCTTTTAAAAAGAACTTTTTATTCAAAAGCTCTAAGTCAATTAAAATTCAAAGATTCTACATTTGGAACAGCTTTTTTCTAACCCCTAACATTTTTTTTTCAAAAGGAAGCTTACAAATATAATATTTTTTTACAATTTTCCCAATTTTCCTCATATATTAGATTTCATTGGACTTCACCTTGAAGAGGCAAATATTTTCTAATTTTCTATTAGAATTTTGTGTAATCAAATAAATATAAAAATAAACAGAAATTAATAGAAAACATTTCCTAAAAGATAAATTAAAATATTTTGATCTCATTGGATTCTCTGATCTGTAGGGGAATTCTGTAACAGTATGACAATGTCATTTGAATGACAAATTTTAATTTCTTTATATGGTAAATTCGGAAGAAGTAATCGGAAATCCGACTCATATAAGTTAATAGAAGGTTCTTAGAGCTGTAGTATTATTAATAGAGCTGAGTGTATTGTTAATATATCAATGACATTTATTTATCTTCATGGCTTTTATCATGCAATTTGAGGCATTAGACTAGCTGTTTAAATATGATTCGAAGCTTGAGTCGTGCGAAGGTAGTACGCTTTTTTTACTGCGTTTATTCAAGTTTATGCCCAACGTACAATAACTTTTGCTTGTTTTTGACATTTCAATGAGAGTGAGTGAGACCTATATCTAGTCATCTCGCTCATTTTTATGTAAAATTCTGAAAACATGTTTACAAACAAAAGTTATTGTGTGTTGGCCATTCATTACCTTTAGACGAATATCAATAAGGCTATGACTAAGTGCATTAAAGTGAATTTAAATGAAACTGAATAAATTGATAACATTTACAAATTTGAATAGAAATTTCTGTTGATACAGAGATTTAATTAACTATGTCGGATAGTGCATTATTAATTTCTGTTTATTATGAAATTTCATTGCTTTTGACTTTGGTCTCTATTTGTCCAACAGCAATTTATTTGACATTTAAATCAAATATTTTACCAATATGGTAGTTTCCCTCCCAAGAAATATAATTTATAATCTGTAAATTTTTCACTCAGCCAAGACTTGAGCCACTTTATTATTCAATTGAAAACCAATTTTGTTAATCAATGCGAAAGTTATTGAAGCAGAATATTGTGAGAGAAGGCGACTAAATGAATTTCGGTATAATTAAATTTTCTATCTATTTTGTTTCTCATTTATCTTCTGCAATATCAGGCACACAAGAATATTCATCGAGAACGGCTGGAATTTCCTTTGCTGTGGTTTTAGGTAAGGTTCTGCCCTTATATTGCTCCATTTATACATAATTTCACTCAAGGGGAGAGAGAAAAAAAATAATAATTCTGCAAATATGCTTCTCAGCTGTGATGGTTCCAGTCTTCCTCATAATAATTTGCTTCGCTTACCATTTCATCAGTAAAAAGTTCAGCCAGGATCTCCAGGAGCAAGAAAAGTTAGACATGGATTGAAGACACTTGTTCCTTTTTTTTTCTATATACCATTTATTGTTAGAATTTATGTACATATATAGTAAAATTTTACCATGACTTTTTAATAAAACCACAAACTTGCAAATGTGTTATTTCCTTAAATATTTACTCTTCTGTCAAAAGCCAAACAGAAAACATGAAAATTTTTAAATTCTATGCTATTTTTTCTGTGTTTTTTTTTCCAGAATGGAGGAGTCACATGAAAAATTTCCTATTCTCATTTTCTATTTAGATTTCGTACACAAATATTCACAATACGTGCTGTTGTTCTTTTTTTTTATTTTGCTCCTCTCATGACAGTATAACTTCCTATTTCTGAATTCAATAACGTGTGAAATCAAACAAACCGTTTCTACCATATTTCTTGCCTACGAGTTCTGAATTTATATTTTTCAATCTTTGTTTAAAGATGCATTTCTATTCTCCCCCTAAGCTATACATTTCCCGAGACAAATTCTCCCCCGTGACAAAGTAAATTTGGTAAATTGTAAGTATATTTTTTTTCTTTATTAAAATTCCAGTATACATGATAAGATTAAGGTGAAATTGGTATTTTTTTGAGAAAATTTAGTAAATATTGCATTTAGAGTAAATTTTATAAGCTCTGATCGTAAAGCATATGATTTGAGATGTACCAGCAGAAGCTCAGAAAAGTCTATATAAAATTTTACAAAATATACAACTTATTCAGCTCCATGAATTTATAAAATAAATGGCAAAAAGGACTACATAGTCAGAGGAAAAAACTCTCCATAAAATTAATTAATATAAGTTCAGTTGCTAGAAAAAGGATGGACTTTTTCTTCCCAAATGAGCAGCTCTCCTGACTCTCATTATCTCACTTCCTAAACTGAATTGGATTGTGCTTTTATGTTGCAAATTATTCTTTAAATTAGTCTTATTCAGTGCAATTGATTTTACTACTCGAACTCAAAGAGAGACCAGTTATACAATCCACTTTTTTCAACTTGTGACAGGGTTAGAGGCCAAACGGTAAGAGATATCAGGTTCCCAGTCTTCGATGACACCCCCATAAGTCCAGGACAGTCTTTTTTACTTTTTAGCCCCACCCCCCTTCGTTCCCGACCAAAACCATGTGTTTTGGTTTATTTCGAAAACGGCTCCTACGATTTCTTTCATTTTCGAATATGTTTTGGAGGTAGTCAAGGCGAATGTCTCGTCCTTGGATACCTATGTTCGAAAAACATTCTGATATTGAATTTTCTAATTTATTTAAAATTGGGTTTTTTGAAAGATCTTGAAATTTCCAACCCGATTGTATCGGATTTAATTGGTCATGAGTCGGTATGGTACCCGTAATTGATGTATCTTCCCCATAAATTTTTCGAAAATATGGACAGGAGATAGCAACTTCCGGTCTTCGACGACCCCTCCATAAGTACAGGACAGTCTTTTCTTCTTTTTAGCCCCACCCCCTTCGTTTCCTTCTTAAACCATGTTTTTTGGTTTATTTCGAAAACGGCTCCTACGATTTCTTTCATTATCGAATATGTTTTAGAGGTAGTCAAGGCGAATATTTCGCACTTGGACACCTATGTTCAAAAACCATTTCAAAATCCAATTTTCCTAAGGACGTATCGTAAGGGCACTCAATGAGTCAAGTGGTAGAGCACTCGCTCTATGATGGAAATGTCCCGGGTTAGAATCCCCTTTAGGCCACCAGAATTTTATCTGGCGTTACTGACAATCCCATCCTTGTATAAGAAAAATAATAATGGATGTGCCGAACTCCCCTTGCGGGAAGGCCTAGGTCCCTTTATGACACGCTGTACGACCATTATTATTTATTATTATCGAATTTTCGAATGTCAAACTTTAACTACTTTGGAGAGCCTATTTTCCAATCGATTTGCTTAAATTTGGATTTTTTGAAATCTCTTGAAATTCCCAACGACACTGTATCGGATTTAATTAGTAGTGAATGTGAATCGGTAATCAGTAAAAGATTTACCTTTCTTGAATTTACTTTTTTATTTGTTCGTATGCTCGTTACTCATGCTAAAATATTTTAAAACTTGCTTTTCTTAAACAGTTTCTTATTTCGTAATGGTTTTTTTAAATTCATTAATCAATTTGATCGGTAATAAAGAGGTATGTACTCAAAAAGCATGCGGAAAGATAATACACGGATAGCTCTTTGTCGTGAGTTCGAGCATTTCGCAAAGCTAGGACGCTTTGCCATCTCTTTTTAAATTCAGAATAAAAAGAATTAACAATAAGAATGCTTAATTAAAACGAATTGCAAAACTACCGAGAGCCTGATTTAAAATTATGAATATTTAATATTAATATGGAAGCTTAATTAAAATTTCTATCTTTTTCATAGAACATCATAGAAGAGATTTTTCATAGAACAAAAATTTTTGCCTTACAAGTGCACCAAAAGCACCTTGATTAACAAAAATTTTCCAATAGAATGAACATTATTGACCAAAAATTAATTCGTAATAACTAGTAAAAGTTGGACAGTAAAAAACTAAAAAGTGGATCATAAATCTCATTCGTAAAACGAATAATGCCAAAAAGGTTCATAACTTCTTCATTTTCCCATTATTGCCAAAACCATTTTACTAGCACTGAGCATTTACAATTTTATTTTTCATTTTTTTTCATACTAAATTGTAATTTTACTGACGTTTTACAAAAAGCACTCCCAATCTCAATCTGTTGAACCCTTTTGTAACGTAGGGTAAGATGGGGTAATTTAGAATCATTTCTATTTTGGAATTTTGAGATTTTCTTACTATTCCAGATGGTCAAAGAGAAAAAAACCATGAAGAAATACAAGGCTTTACATTCGAGAGAACTTCTTCGTTGTCTTTTTTTTGCCACCTAAAACTATAAGTTAAATCTCGAAGTTCCGAATTTGACATGATTCCAAATTACCCATCTTATGTCCTAGACAGACTTACGACTAAAGCCGAGAGACGGTTGAGTAGAAAATGATGTAAAGGTAGTTTGACCATTATTGAGAATATAATTGCGCTAAGCCGTCGCTCGACTAATCTTCAGGTCTGTCATGGTCCTTACCCTAGTCTGTTCGGATTTAATATTTATTCGAAAATTATTAAATAGATCAAAAAGTTAGAATTTGGAAAAATTTTCGAGAATTTAAATTCAAATGTGTCGCACTCGACTAAGCCTTTGGGAATTTAAATTCGAGAACAGTCTCCAGCGTTGATCACGGTAGAAAACAATGCCCCTCTTAGGAGGAATAGGTAGCTAGTCGATGCTTGGATCAATATAGAATTAAACAGCTTATACAAGAATTTCTGATTAGGTCATGAAAAAGTTACGACAATTACTGATCTACAGTATGTGTCAAAAGTTTGTTGCCTCATGTATGTTCGAGAAACCGATGCAAAAAACAATAGAAAAAATTACTTTTTTTTTCTTTTTGCAAATTAGTTGCCTGTAATCCGTAGATCTTATTTATGTATTTCGGAAAAATTATTTAATTTTATTTCATATAAAAAATTATTATTTTCCAAAGGTTGCTCATTTTTGAATAATCAAAAATGACCGTCGTTATCACCATATATTTTGGTGATTTTATGTATATTTTGTTGAGATTTTCCATAAAATTAGGCAATTGACGACGAAGATTCATTCCGGCAGTATATCTGGACAATTTCCCTCCTTTTAACTTTTTGTAATTTGCAATTTTTAACCTAAATTATAAATTATCAAAAAATAGATTATTTCTTGTTATTTATCAATACTTTTACACACATGTATTTACCATAGACAACTTTAGCAACGTACAAACCCACCATTTACCTTTCAAATGACATAAACTCAAAATGTAACCGGTTTACATTAGGTTGGCTGCATTTTTAATCTATTTAAATTAGTTCTTTAAATGAGGCAACAAACTTTAGATTTTTCAAAAATGACCAACTTTTGGAAAACAATAATTTTTTATATGAAATAAAATTAATTTTTTTTTAAGTATATAAATAAGATCTACGGATTACAGGCAACTAATTTGCAAAAAGAAAAATTCGAAAAAGTAATTTTTTCTATCATATTCTGCACCTGGTTTCCCGATCATACGTGAGGCAACAAACTTTTGGCACCTACTGTACGTAACGCAATGTAAGTGAATTCTGGATAATCCTGAAGCCATTTTCCGTTACGTTAAAAATCTTGAAAGGGATGAAATTACATGAAGAATAAAGTGTAGAATAATTTCCCAAGACTCAGAAAATCTCCATTTGCATCCAGCAAGTGCATGTACAATCGTGGGAGTAGTTAAGACACTTTCAAGAATTCGGGATTTTAGCATTCAGGATTTTGGCTCAATCGGAATTTTGGTTTTCGGGATTTTAACCGGGACATGTCTTTAACTTAGATTTCCTGTAGACATTACTAAAGGCTACTTTAGAAGTGATTAGGTGTATCTACTAAAATATGGCTTTGGGTTGAAACTTTCAATTACTAATTAAATTCTCAAGATCAACTTTCCAGAAAGAATCTGGAAATTTGTTAGTCTCAAAATAAGGGACTCCTGGCTTTGTAATAGCTCTGGTTCTCATTGGCTGGAGAAAGTGTCTCGGATTATGAGAATGTGATGTGTTGTACTAGATAATAGGTTTTGTCCCTCGCTAAGTTTCAATTTAATTGGAATATTCATCTAAATAAATAGGCAATAACCAGCACATTTCACCTTTTATAAATATAAACTCGTCTGAGCACCTACTGTACATAATCTCCGTCTATAATAATCAGAAAGTGGGTTTTATTTTTAATCTGTATTCTCATATGCAAAAAAGTCTCGTTCATTCCCAATTTAACCCCATCCTCAAAGACTCCATTAAAGCTGTTTGTGTTGGATAAAAATAGTCTGTGATAAGATACGCATACGTGTATAAGATATTTAGTGATAAATTTACTTGCTACCAAGAAGATGCATAAAGTTATTTTTCTTGTTTTTTTTTCAATTTATGTATAATTTTAAGCATCTACACGTATTAAATATTTCTTTCTATACATAAAATTTATTCTAAGTATATCTTCAATAAAGCTTTCCAGAATTCGTCTATGTGTTTTTTTTCCTCCCTTTCTTCTGTATACGTTAAATCCATATATAGATATATATAATGTTGTCAATCTCCGGTAATAGCGACCACATTACATATTAATAATAATAGAGTAATAAAATGAATAATAAAAATATTTTTATACGTTTTGATGGTGTTGATGTTGGCTCTCTTTTGAATGCCCTTATAATAGCAAATGGTGACAAGGCATAACACGAAAAAAAAAGTGAATGAAACAAATTATTCTCCAATCAATAGAAATAAACTAATCATATCCTTCGAAACATCCATGTGAAAATGTACCAGTTTGAGGAAAATAATATTGCAAAATTGCGTAGTTATTCAATTCGGTTATAATTTGTTATCGACCGAAATTGAATCGAGGTCCACACTGTCGACAATGTCCCGTGGGGTGGCTCTCGTCAAAAACCACACATTCATTGGTTCGGGTTTACCTTTCATCACGACCGGACCACGGAAGTCCAACTGGAATGAGTCATCGTAGTTTACTCCCTGGCTGAGGAGTCTGAAACAGAGATATTGACTCGTTAAACAAACACACTCTTTTTATTATGCACCACACAAGAAGGAAATGGATCGATAGACTTTTCCCAGTTTTCTTCCCAACCCGTGCGAAGCCTCAGAAATACTTTGAGTTGTTGCAAAGTTTAGTGGTCTTATTGTAAGATTATTGACTTGATATTGCTCTATATATTATATATTTGGGGAATTTGCTTCATTTTTTGCCAATACTTAATTAGATTAGGACTCTTAACGGAAGAACATTTTTATATAAAAGTTTTATATACAAGAACGCCCTTGTTCTCCAAATCATAGAACAGTACTTTTCCTACAGAAGCTATTCGCTCCGTATTCCCGAGTTTTCCCTTGTGAAATTTTCCATTTAACTTTTCTATTTTTTGGGAAATTCGTAATAAATTTTCGCTTAAAATTTAATGAAACGGTTATTTACTCGAATTTAAAGAGAGAGAAATACATAATTTTTATTCCCTGTACCTTTCATTCGATTACGACTGCCGCCGACTTACCAATAGCGGCCTTTTCTGGGAGATGGCAAAAACCTGAATCACAGATTCAATTTAATTCACTTATCAATATTAATTTCGTAGATTGAGAGAATCGTTTATTAATTTGGAATTGTTCTCTAATTGGAAGAATTACCCAGTCCATTGTAAACTGATCAGAATCGGAATTCGATGGAGATTTCCCTAGTTTTTTTTTGGTCAGTGGCTGTGAAGTACGACTCATCAAGTTGTACTGTTCTTATTGCTTGAACTCCACAGTCCCTCGATTTTTTGATCCCCAAAAATTTCCACCTTCCACCGTTCGGGGACCATTTTTCTCAACATATCACCACGTTTCATACGATTGTCGAGAAATGATACTACGCTGTTTATTCGTCTGTCCATCTGGCCGCCCGGCAGTTACCACGCCTAGAGCCCAAAATGGTTAGAGATTACTTCACTGAGAGAAATCCGAAAAAGTTAAAATAACATTCCGGAAATGTTTGTTTTACCCTGCAGTATTGATCCAAAATCGGTGTAAATATTAGCCTTTTTAGGTGTATTAGGGGTTAAATTAACCCTTTTTCATGTTAATTTTACCCTTAAAAAGGTGTAAAATTAACAATGTTGATATATTTTAACACCTAAAAAGTGTTAAAGTTACGAGGAAAAAAAGTTAATCGAACCCTCTTTTTTGTCTCAGTGTTGGTTAGAGAGACTTGGGGTCTTCGGGGGACTCCTCATAAGTCGTTCCAAGAACCATTAACATGCCCTTAATTTTCGTAGTGAAAGCTTTGGAATTCCTAACAAGACTAAACCGAATCCAAACGAACGGGTTATGATCTGATTCTTAATCGATAACTAATTTTTATTCGAAATTTAATTACAGTAACCTCTCTCTAATCCGGATCGGCGTAATCCGGACGAGTTCTTAACGGTTACATTTAAAATAATTTTGAAGTTACAGTGCCCGCTTTGTAATCCTGATAATTGTGAGACAATATGACAGATGTCCGCTTCGTAATCCGGATGGATTTTTTGAATTTGTTCAACGTCTCGAAAATATTATACAAGGTTTTTTTTAATATACAAGGTTTTCTGGATATAATCTAAGCTCGTGACCCCAATAGCGTTAATCAGTTGAAAATCATGATGATGATAATGCGAAAATACTTTTGGAGTACAGCATCTAAATCACGAGATCGAACACTTCGCAAAGCCTAAGACATTTTGCCACCCCTTTATTTGTATCAGCTGTAATTATTCTTATCTAATTGCACTGTTATATTTTAATAATTTTTTAACTAATTCACTTCAAGATTGATATACCACCAGAATAATGCTGAATTGAATCCGGAATATCAGAGTCATAGAGGCAATACACTGTCCATTGATTCATTAAAATTTGGTAAGGTCAAAAGAATCTTTCTTATAATATTTACTCACAATACCGAGTTTTATACTAAATAGAATATTTAACTTTCTAAGCTTCATTTCATCGGATAAACCCCTCAATCATCTTAATTAATTTATTTCTCGAGGTAATGAAAGTTACAAGACTTAAGTTAAATATGTAGTGTGAAAATTAAAGAAAACTTTAAAAAGATTGTCGTGTCATATTCATTTCAGCTTTTTATTTTGAAGTTTTGTTGTGTTTTTTGCATAGAGAAGTACTTTAACTGACGCGAATATAATATGACGGCAGGACACGAGTGTCCCTTACGGAAGCATCAGTGGAGGACAATTTTCAACTCAAAGGAAAAACCTTGTCAGTATCCCATAGCTTTCGGCGTATACTGCACGTGTACACCTTCCTCAGTGGTAACTGAATACAATTTAGATCCCTGAATTTTTTTGAATGAAAAAAAATGAAAATTCCTTTATGTGTTTTATTTTGGTGCAGTACGCCGAAAGCAATGGGATACCGAGAAGGTTTTTCCTTCTCTATAATACTCCGAGGAACAACCTCGTTTTAAAATAAATTTTGTTTTTTTTTTTAAGTAATAAATGAAATAATAAGTTTTTTTAATGATTTTATTTGAAACAATCTGTATTAAAGATACATTAAGTTTCTTCCGTTTCTTCTATGGCCAACGATAAAAAAAACAAAATGCCACGAGAGGATCTGACCCTCAACAAAATCCAAAATAATAAGTTTAAATCGTGAAATGTCTTTCCTATTAAAAAGTAAAGAGTTTCTACATTAAATATTAGAACCTTTATAACACGTATTAGAAATTATAAGGGAGCAAAACTTGATTGTTTTTAAATATTGGCAAGGAGGAGCGCTTCGAACTCCGAAGGGCCAAAAATAATTGAGATCGCCGATCTGCAATGATTATAGGATTAGGATTATAGGATTATGTTAGGTAAATTCTTTTTATAGGCATTGAGCATGATTCACTAAGGTATTTTTAAATATTTACATGTTAGGGAACGAATTCAGAGTGAAAGAAGGTGGACATCACCTGAATTGACCGAAAAACAGATGCTGTTAGCTATAAAATCGAAGAGTCACTTACAAAATGTACGTAAAATTCGCATGAAAATCATTTCCCATGTGAAATTTTCCGAGAAACCATGGAATAAACAGTCAGATGTTAAGTAAAAGCCTTATGTATCTGCGGATAATTTTCCTACACAATTTACGACTCTCTTTTATAACAATGTTCTCATGTCTTCTGGGCCACGTATTTTCCGAACAACCATCGTTCGTTCTCGATAACAAGAAACCCCACTTTGGTTTTCTCTTAAAACAAACAGTGTCTGTTAGTTTATATTGTCCATTTAGCAAATTCATATCGACTTGGCAGATAGATGGAGAGGATTTTTTATATATTCTTCGAAGAACTCTCCAGCCAACTCAATCGAGATGGCTTGCAAACAAGACAGGCTCGAAAGAATGCAAGAGATCATCTCAATTCAATAATCTCTGGCATTTGTGATGGTAAAAATTCAATATAAAATGTCGTGATATTTGACCCACAATAAAAAAAAGTTTTTCTTTTCTTTTCCCATTGCACAATAACTAATTTTATGGGACAACTCCACCAGGACAAAACTTGGCACCCGAAGAATCTGCTCGTTTGGCAGTAGAAACAGCTATAAATTTTCACAGGGACATGAAGGCAAAAAATTCACAAGTGAGTTTGCAGATAAAAATTTTTCTTTTAGTTGCACAGTGTAAACAAGAAAATGTACAGAGTTGCAGAAAACTTCGTTAAGGATATCAAATTGGATTTAACTTAATTCCATGGGTGAATTTAATTTAAAACACATTTCTCCAGCAAAATTTGTCAATTAAGCACAAATCTTGTCTACAAAGCTAAAATGTGTCATACATTGTTGCAATTTAATTAGTTTCGTCGTTACACTGCAACATTCATTTTCCAAGAAATACAAAAAAAGAGCTATATCTCTGGATAAAGTTAGCAAGAATTAAAAAGAAACGTATTCCAGTGATTAAACTTATTAATGAAGACGTGTTTATTTAATAAAGAAAGTGTGATTAAACATAATCTTTAATCTTTTTAATACAGTAAAGATATTTTCCAAGAAATTCTTCTGATAAGCTAACCTATTAAATTTCCAGACAAAATAAAATTAAAGCCAAAATGTTATCAACTTTAATATGTCACATTTAACGATGTTTTAAGCTTAATTCAAGACAAGCAATAAAGTAAATAGGATAACGTCGAAACCGTATAAAAAGATTACCAAGATCTTGAGCCTTATTCTATTCTATAAAATTTATTGAAGTCCTCAGGTTTGAAATAATGTTTATATTATCAGTGTTTTATAGAAATTATTAAATTGACTATTAACTCTTTAAGGATGATTGGAACACCGGTGTCCCATAAAGAAAATAATTTTTCCTGACTACCCAAAGTTATTTATTTCTTATGTCTGTACATAATTGTAAAGTAAAAGATTGAGCTAGAATATTGTTTGCAAGTCTCTAGCTATTTGCTAGGGTAAGTGTGTCAAATTCCGGCCAGCTGGTAATTTCGGACACATTTTTTGTTCCTCGAATTTCATTAGTTTTTGCATACTCTAGAAAGATTACAATGAAAAAATGTCGCTTCGACGAACAAGATGATCTAAAAAAGACATTAGAAGAATTCCAGAAGGGCAAGGAACTGTAAAAATAAAGGTGGCCGAAATAGGCCACAAATGTAATGTTTACATTTTTATACATTTTAGAATGTATTAATAGTGAATTTAGAGAAAATAAAGACGATAGACTGCCTACAAGGTTCCAAGGAACACTCCTTATAAAAAAGTAACAAATAAATTCAATTTGTATTAAAAATATTACATTTCAAACATAAGACTTTGGCGCTTGCATGCAACTATGCCGAAATTTGGTACACTTACCCTAGTAAATAATTATGCTCAAAAATGGCGAATTTTTAAATTCTCAAATTCATAATTGATTTTATTTATTTTTTTTATATTTCCAATTTTTTTTAAGCAAAACTCTTCACGTTTTTCGTTTCGCGTAGTAATTTTGAGTTCCTTGCGTTTTCTACAGTTTTACGTAATAAGTTTTGGGTTTCTGGAGTTTTTCAATGGAATCTCTCGAGCGATTTTTGGATTTATCAGGTTTCGCGAGAACGATTTTTGGGTTTCTTGTGTTTTAATGATGCAATTTTTGAGTTTATTAGGTTTCACGATACGTGTTTCCCAGGTTTTGTGAAGTAAACTTTTAGGTTGCTTGGGTTTACGTAAAACAAATTTTTGAGTTTCTCAGGTTGCACAACGTAATTTTTTGTTTACCAGAGTTTCCCGAAGCAATTTTTGGGTTTCTTGGGTTTTCACAAAAGTATACTCCTACGATGTACCTTGTGTATATGGGCATGAAAAAATAAAACAATTCAATTTAATTCAATATTTTTAGGTTCTGCGATTTTCGCGAAAACGGTTTTTGGATTTTTCTGGTTTTACTAAGTAATTTTCAGGATTCTAGAGCTTCCTAAAGCATCTTTTGGATCCCTTAGGTTTTACAAAAGCAAATTTTTGAATTTCTCGCGTTTTAAAAACAGATTTTGAGTTTTTCTAGTTTCACTAAGTAAATTTTGAGATTTTGAGGTTTCTAAATATAATTTTTAGGTTTTTACAGTGTTCCGAATTAATTTTCGGGTTCTAGGGTATTCACAAAGCAATTTTTTGGGTCCTCGAGTCCGACGATTTTAGGTCCGGCGATTGATGATGCAATTTTGTAGTTATTGGGTTTCGTGATACAGTTTTTGGATTTCTTGACGTCATTTTTCTAGGTTTCTCATGTTTCGCGAAGCAACTTTTGGGTTTCATGGATTTCCGTAAAACAAATTTTTTGAGTTTCCCGGAGTAAATTTTGTGTTTCTGGTGTTCCACGACGTCCATTATTAATTCTATCCTATTTTGATATTGAATTTAGAGTGTTGCGGTATTGATTTTAGGGTATTTCTTCATTGATTCTATCCCTAAAATCCCTAAAATTAATACGTCAATGGGATGTAATCCATACAAAAATAACCTAAACTAAATTCCAAAATGGAATGGAATCAATACCGGAGTGTCTGAAATCAATACCTCAATGGGATAGAATCAATGCCGGAGTGTTCTAAAATTGATACAGAAACCATTTAGATTTCTATAGTTTCCCAAAGCAATTTTCAGGTTCCTTGGGTGGTTTCCACAAAAACAAATTATTGGGTTCCATGAGTTTCGCGAAAACAGAATTTTGGGTTTCTTGATTTTCATTATGCAATTTTTGAGTTTATCGACGCCATTTTTAGGTTTATCGGATTTTACGAAGCAAAATGTTGGTTACTTTGGCTTTCGTTAAACAAATTCTTGAGCTTCTCAGGTCTTACATCTCAGGTCTCAATTCTTGAGCTTCTCAGGAATTTTAAGTTTCTGGTATTTCACTAGAACCTTGGGTTTTCACAAAACATTTTTGGATACATAGAATTTCGCGAAAACGATTTTTGGATTTTACGAGTTTCACTTTGTAATTTTCAGGTTTCTAGAGTTTCCCAAAGCAGTTTTCGGGTTCCTAAGATCTTCACAAAGCAAATTTTTTGGGTCCTCAGGTCGCGAACAATAGATTTTTGGGTTTCTAGAGTTTCATGATGCAATTTTTGAGTTTATTGGGTTTCTTGATACAATTTTATTGAATTTGTCGACATTATTTTAGGTTTCTCGGGTTTTACGAAGCAACTTTTGGGTTGCTTGGGCTCTCTCAATTTTTAAGTTTCTCGGGTATAACGAAGAAATTTTCAGGTTCCGCTGGTTTACGTTAAGAGCAATTTTATGTTCCTCATGTTTAAAAAAAAGCGATTTTTGGATTAATCGGGTTTCGAAATAAAATTTTTGACATCGACTTTTTTCGACATTAATTTTAGGTTCCTCCGTTTTCTTTTTTCTTTTTTTTTTTTTTTTGAAGCATCGTTTGGGCACTTGGATTTCCTAAATGCAAATTTTTGGATTTCTCAGATTTCGTAAAGCAATTTTTGGTTTTTTCGAATTACAACGATATAATTTTTGAATGTATCGGGTTTCGTGATTTGACTTTCTTGGGTTTCCTGATGAAACTTTTGAGTTCCTTCGGATTTCACAAAGGAAATTTTTGATTTTCTCAGGATATGTTTTTTTTTTTTTTTGAGTTTCTTTGGTTCCTTGATGCAACTTTTAAGTTTTTGGGCTTACGTATAGAACATTTTAATGTTACTCAGGTTTGAAAAAGACATTTTTTTATTAATCGGGTTTCGAAATAACATTTTTGAGTTTCTCGTCGTCATTTTTACGTTTATCTGTTTTTTTGAAGCATCTTTTGGATCTGTTTTGCTTTCGAATTGCAAGTTTTTGGATTTCTCGAGTTTTGCAACGTAATTTTAGGATTTTTTGAGTTTGGCGATAAGTTTAGCGACTTCAGGCTCTCAAGATTCGCGATGCAATTTGGGATTTTCGGGTTTAGCATAACGTTTCTCGGGGCAATTGACAAAGGTTTCGCAATATAACTAACCCCCTTGAATACAATAAATTTGTAACGAGAACAAATTTTTCAATAAACTTGCATTTTAAAATGAAATAAATCCTGAAAATTTGAGCTTTGTGCTAAAACTTTTCTGGCACTCTCTGTATAATTTATTCATCAGATGAATTATTTTTAATTTACTTTTGTGCTGTCGTCACTGTCGTAAACAGAAACAAGCCTTACTGTCCCGACAATTTTCCTCAAGAAAAATATTCAAGCAAACCTACTAAAACCATGCATTTCTGGCACTTTAATTAAACTCTTCCAGAAATTGTGCACTTGCTATTTCATTATGCAAGCCAACCGTTTAATTTTAGCAAAAAGGAGTGAATTTTGCCAAAAAAGAAGACTTTACAATGAGCAAACAAACATTTGGAATATTTCCATTTTCAGTTGCCAAATACCATGATGAAATGTATGGCATATTTGTAAAGTAGTTCATTTCTCTAAAAGAACAAAAAAATCAATGTTTATGAACTTTTATTTGCTATTTGAAATGTTTGCTAACATTCCCCAACATTTTAGAATACACAGAATGCAGTTTATGTTTATTTTGCTACTCATGCTGCTAAATGAGAACATTAAGAACAATTTCATGAACCATTAGTTAAATGGAAATTTCTCTTCTGAATTATTAAATAGACTAAATATTAATTATAATGATAACAATAACTAATAAAATAACTCTATATCCTTTGAATTGAAATATATCAAATGAGCAGGGGCCCATAAAACCTAATAAAAAGTGAAGCTAATTTTCATTTTTCCTTTTAAAAATTTTGCAGATATTGCACCGCGACTTAAACAAATTTGTTCGTAGTTCTTGTATTATTTCGGCGAACATTATAAAATATGGCAAAAAATAAACGATCAGTAAAAAATTCTAAATGGGCAGTAAAATATTAAAAATGAGCAGTAAAATATCTAATTATGGTCAGTAAAAAACTTAAATCTTTACAAAAATGGGCCTAATTTACATATTTAACATTTAAAATTGTTCCATATATAGTGAAAAGCCCTTTATTTTCCCTTTGCCAAAATTTGGACGATAATATCACTGTTTAAATTTTTTTTGTTACTGATCAATTTTAACTTTTTACTGCTCATTTATTCAATGCCATAAAATATCTATTTTTAGATAGATTTTAATGCAGAATTTTGAAGTATATCAGACTGATAAGTCAATTCTCTTTAGGAAAGAACTTACCATTAGTCTTCACTGCCTCTATGTAAAAACGTATGGAAAAATAAATATCGAGAGGCCTCTGCAAATGAGATTCTTTTATAAATTTTAAGAAAAACTATTATTGGGAAAAGCTTTCGGCCTTGCACACACTCTAGTTTGGATTTAAACGACGTTTTAAGATTTTTTTTTTAGATTTTCCGAGATAGAGAATTTTACGTACTTCCCGAATCCGGTAATTTCTGTAGAATAACCGAATATAATGACCAAAGCAACTTTTATTTTATTTCAAATACTAAACAGAGTCTATTACTAACTGATGATAATAATAGTGGTCATATAAAAACCATTATACTTAAAGAAAATCAAAGTTTTCCTTTAATTGAACCTTGAAAAGCTCTGAAAGCTCTCATAGAAATGGATTACTTTGTGCCGTGACAAGGGTATTAAACTTGTGCACACCGTAAAACTCTTTACACTACAATTGTTTTGGAAAGAGCTTTATCGTGACATCAACCACACCAAGTTATTAACTTTTGTTGTTACCAGTTCGTTTAGAAAATGTTTTCAAAAATAATCTTCTCGATGCACTTTGGCAGCTTTTCGCTTCTGTTTTTATTTTATATTACATTCTTTAGCATCTTGCATAAAATGCTTTTCCAATCATGCGATGGAAAACCAATCACATTCAAAAATGACTTAATTTCCATTTCCACGTTTTTCTCATGCACTTCAATTATCACCTTCATCGCTTTGCATAATTGAAGTGTTGGAGTTTTGTCATCAACTCTATGAATGTTCATCGTTTACCATCAACGATATTTCAGCGGGATTAACTGAGTTATATAAAATTGAACCAAGTCGTAAAAGGGGGGAAGATTACAAGAAGAATATATACAAATTAAGAGCACCATATTGAGATGTTTGAGCGATAATTTAATTTCTTGCAAATTTTCTCTCTGCAGATTTGTTTGATGGGAAAATTTCACAACATCTTGTACATTGCTCTTAAAACATCTTGGGACTGGAGTGTCACAGACAGCATCACAGTTTGCTCACTTCTTGGTTTGGGAGACACATTTTCAATTCCCCTGGCTCATCAATGAAAACGCTTTTCCATCCCCTATCGCTAGATTCTGTACGTGTCACCAAACATCTAAAAACTATATAAAACGTGCAACAAGTTGAATTTTTTAGCAATGAACTTTATATTGATAAAACTATGTATTATACCTCATTGGTACA
Organism: Phlebotomus papatasi; assembly: GCF_024763615.1. Classification (NCBI taxonomy): domain Eukaryota; kingdom Metazoa; phylum Arthropoda; class Insecta; order Diptera; family Psychodidae; genus Phlebotomus; species Phlebotomus papatasi. The sequence continues at coordinate 98,638,471 of NC_077222.1, read as the reverse complement.
TAAGCCTAAATTCCATTTCAATGCTTTAAGTGGGCATTTTTTAAGACATCACGTCACGCTATAACTGGAAAATATCTCAAGAATATTCGAAAATGAATTATATTATACTTCTTAAAATTATGCAATAATTCACAATGTACAGTAGGAAATTTCTACGTTATTTTTTATGAACTTTTGAATTTTCTCAATAATTCTCAGATTTTTCAATATCTTTTCTTTATACCACTGTTTGTTTGTAGCCATGAGATTCAGATGCTAAACGGTACGAGATAAGAGATCTGAAGCTTTAGATGGATTCTTGAAACCATAACCGTAAAAGAGTTAGTAATGGTTTTGACCCTATCAGGACAGGATAATGTGATCTCTTTCTGAAAAAAAAATGTTCAATACGGATTGTAAATAATATTGAAAAATTAAATTTTCTCAAAGAAAAAGTACATACGAGGCTAACGCCTTCAAGGGGCAAAATAGGTGCCTCATGGAACAATTAATATAGTCTTAAAAATCTTATAACCTAAGTTCTCAAAGTCCTTGAAGGTTCCCCTATTTCGCAAGAGATCATCGGGTTACCAAGGATTCCTGAGGTTCCTTTAAGGTTTAGTGGATTTCCCAACGGTCCCGGTGGCCGTTCCGGGTTGTAGAGGTTCCCGAATTAAAAGGATCCTGAGAGTAGTTCCCAAAAATTTTTCAGATTGCTGAAGAATTTCCCTAGCTTCCGAGGGCTTACCAGATTCGCGAGGGGACGTGAATTTAATATTATCTCTGCACAAATGCATCAGTCACATCAAAATTTTATTTTACTAGATTCATGTGTGTCTACCGTTAACTCAATATCCGGTCTTACCAAGAAAATCGAATAAACATATACTTAATAGTCATATTCGCGTTCAATGGCATAATTTGAAATAGAACCTACATTGGAATTTTGACATTTCCTCAGTGCACTGTTTTGGATTGACAAAGACCACAAAGTGGTACAAGTCGCGCATTTTTTGCCCATCTAAAATAATGAGAAAATTCTATAATTCCAAAAGTTATGTCCGATTCCTAATTATCCTATTATACTCTGCTCACTTTCATAATCGTTCGTCTTAAGGAATATCAGCAATTCAGATTTATAATAAACTGATGAGGTTTTTTACTGTACAGACAGAAATTTCTTAGTTAGTTAGATAAATTTAAGTACTAATTTCGAATTCTGCTAGAGAAATAAGTAAATTATGATGGAATTAATTTTAGTGATTTTAGTATATATAAGCATTGTTTTGAAAAGCTGAAATTTTAGCAAAAATGGCATTAAATCAATAGAGCACTACCCTATAAATTCTAAAGATTTTGACATCAATTTTAGAGTATTTTGTCACTGAAGTAGCTGGTATAAAAAAGAGAAAAAATGATGCCACAGTGATCTAAAATCAATTCCAAAATGTACTTAGGGTAAAGGCTCATAATTTTGGACAGCCTGCTTATAAGCATCGATGTTCCAAGTTTAAAGTGCGGTAATTTTCAATACTAATTGATTTATTTTGTTACTCTCTTTTTAAAAGGGTCGTTTAGAAACTTGGCAAGCTATTTGTCGTCTTTTTTTACTAAAATTATTTTTATTACATTTAAAAATAAATTGATATGTAGAGGTGAATTTGACTCTTATTTTGTACCAATTGGTTGTATATTTGAACAGTTAATTCGTCTCAAAAGTATGCTCATTGCTCTTCATTTCAAAAACCTATCTTACCAAGTCCTCTTCCTGTTTATGTAAAGGAACCGTAGAATGTTACAAGAAGCCCAGAAATTTGCTATAAAGTGAGTTGACTTCGGTAATCCAAGTACTCGCGGATTCGCTCATTCCCTGACCTTTCCGGGAGCCTTTTAAGGCTTTTCTCATTACATCTCATTCGTAGAGATTATGCTCCTTTGTTTCTCCAGGTATTTATACAACCTAGTTATCACAAAAGCTAAAACTTCACGAAATTTCGACAGAAAGAGTAATAATTAAATCGCTATTCGACGAGTTAATTCAACTCGCACGTAGAGTTGTTTTAACTTCATTTACTAAATTAAGAATTACAGAGTAATTAGAGTAAGAATTACATCGATATTTTTCGAGTTGATTCAACTCGGTGATTAGTTTCAATTCCACAAATTTTTTCTTAGTGTAGAAAACTACTAATAAATTTTGCAATAAATAAAAGATTTATGGCATTATTTTAACTGGATTTCTATGCCAAGAATGCACTTAAATCAACCAAAAAAGGTATAGTGGAAACTGAGCCAGAAAGTAAACATGGGGTAGTTGTAAACACTGAGGTTATTTTAATTAGATATTGAAGTTCAGTGGACGATAACTGTTTCAAAGAACGAACGCATTTGTGACTGTCCAAGGGTACCCCTTCACCCCCTGGGAACATAACAATATTTTCGGTTGTATTAGAAATAGCTTCAACTATTCCCCTATTTCCGTTATTTCGCTCGTTCAAGTTTTATTTTGCATGCACTCTTACTTATTCTTTTTTTTCTGATAATTTTTGTCAAGTTTGAATGTTAAAAGAGCCCTAAAAAGTGAATTTTTCAACAGACTTAACTAAGTTTGGGATCGTTTGAAAGATCTTGGACATCTTGGAATTCCGGACAAGTCCGAAGCATTTTCAAGAAATAATTACAAATTTAATTAATTAGTTTATGATTAATATTTAATTAATTAATTAATGTTTGAAATGTTTAATGATCAGATTCACGGTTTTACCGCCGTGAATAATAAAACGAATCCCAGGTACGATGGACTTATTGAATAAATCAAGAACTTTATTCATACATTTAGGCTACAAACAATCAAACATGTCCTATTGAAAAATTATAATGTAACCCCTAATTTATTAAACAAGGAGAGCATATCTGAGACAAATTTTGACTTATTGAAATAACAATGAAGTTTAGAAAACGAGAATGAGAACCTATTTACAGAATGTATCACCCTGTTTAAAGCATTTTTTAAGATTCTTGATATGGTGTGTAGAAGATATATCACAAATATCATTGAAAAGGTTAAGCTGATACCGCTGATACCAATTTTAAGGGCAAGCCCAAGCATTCCACGAAGTGTTTTTCACTTGACTACCTATTTTATAAAAGATTTTTTTCTCTTGTATAAATTCAACTTGTTCCACACTTTATTCGTACCATGTATGGGATGTATACATATGGTATATTTGAAATGAGTCTTTCCTTTAGCATATCCTTTTATACCGCAATTTTTTTCTCCTCAACCGTCACCTATCGACTCCATTTGATCTTCCTGGGTTTAGGAATGATGCCTCTAACTGGGGTACATTTCGTCATTAGGAGAAATCTACTCATGTGAGAAAACCTTTGAACGATTATTTTTGGGAGCTATCTTCGGCACCAGCGCGCCCTACTTTATTGCAGGCTGGAAATCGGATTTTAGAGATCAGGTAAAATCGCTATACACATCATCGTACCCACAATCCACTACATCCGCCTCCTCCTGAACCCTATTCGTCCCATTCATAGTGAATAAATCAATAAATGGAACATTTTTTTTATCCCACCCACATCGCGAAAAAGGATGAAAATAGTAGAGCCATGGTGTACTTCTTGGAGCATGCATCGAGACGGAGAATTGAATTTCCCGTCCATGGTGGAGCTTCAGAGGAAAATAATCCCAGAATGACACGGTAATGACAGCCTCTATATAGCATTTGTGGGTGAACAAAAGCATCCTCCAGAAAAATATACCTCTATTTAAAAAGATGGAGAGGAGAAAAAAAACATCATTCCACCCCCGGATGTAATTTCTTTGTCTAACCCCGCTATTTCTAGATTCATCGATGTGCCAATTGAATCGTGTGGCATGGCTTCACCTCTACGTGTCACTCTGCAAGCGGGAGCTCCGGATATTTTGCTCATTTTGTTGAGGTAAGTCTTATATACTAGCACTTTAATAGAAAAATGTGGAAATAGAATTTATGGCATTCTCAGGCATCCTACAAATTAATTGATTTCAAAAAGATCTTCCTGAAACCGATAAAGATGTCTCTTTTTCTAATTTCCTTCTTAAACCCCAGAAACTTTGTAACACACCCTAATGGCTATAATTGCATTAGTAACTTCAACTTTTCCCAATAACTCTCAGAAAAGAAGATATAAGTCATCAAATTTTCTGACAAGGAATTATCTATGTATCAAATTTCTCTAATGATAATTTACTCAGTTAGATAATTTAAGAAATTAATTTTAACTTAACTGAGAATATTTATGAATCTCAACTTCTGTGGTTCGAGGTGAAACCGGATGCCGCCCGGTCATGCCCAAAGTTTGAAGAAAAATGTTTTGACTTGACACTCATAAATCAAGAATATGATACAGCCTATCCTGGGATAAAAACATTGCCGGGACCGAAAAAATGGGGTGAATTCGCAAAAGAACACTGAGAAAAAACGGGGGTGCGATTAACTTTTTTTCCTCATAATTTTAACAATTTTTAGGCGTAAAAATATATCAACATTTTTTAATGTTAATTTTACACCTTTTTAAGGGTAAAATTAACATGAAAAAGGGTAACTTTAACCCCTAATACACCTAAAAAGGGTAATATTTACACCAATTTCGAATCAATAATGCAAGGTAAAATTAACATTTCCGAAATGTTATTTTGACTTTTTTGGATTTCTCTCAGTGAATCCTTAGAAAGAGTGTCATATACGCGTAGGAGGGAGATATTTCCAAAATATAAAACATTTTTGACGCCAATTTAAAAAAAACAAAATTATTTTAAAAGGGTTTATAGAAGAAGGCTTTTAGATTTTGCACACTCAATGACTTCGAATACTTAATATTTTTCAAACATATATTGCCATAGATAGACCAGATTCATTAAAGGAATATGGGAAAAATATCAAATATTCGAAGCTAAAGTGTGTGCGGAGCCTAAAAGCCTTTCCCTAAGTAAAAATAGTTACTTTTTTTGACAAGTAGGGGAATTATGTCTGGCATTATGATACTTCAGTTTGACACCTGACAATGCCAATCGAGCTTTAAGAGATCTCAAAACGGACAATTGACCATGTGTCAAAATACCCTTGAATCATTCCTAATAACGGTTTTTCAAGGTCAAAGTTTAAATATGCTCTAGAGAGTGCGTTTATCAGGCGAATGGGGTCATGTTTGGGCTCGTTGGAAAGGTCTTGGAATTTCCGACAAAACTGAACTAGTTCCAATTGGTTTTGAACCGGTAATGAACCGGTTCACAACTGATAATTAATTTTAATTCGAAATTCAATTATATTACTCTTAAGGTTTTTTGGGCAATATTTTGAGTGATTTATAAGTCGGTTCAAATCGATCGTGAACCGATAATGAACTGGTTAAGAACCGATAAGTAATTTTTGTCCGAAAATAAATTTTATTACGGGATACCCGGGTGAAATTTAATTTAATTTAGAAATTTAATTTAGATTTTTAATTGTGTATATATAATTGAAGTATATATTTGAAATAAAGAGTGGTTTCCTCAATATTCCTTCGCAAGCAAACTATATAAGATACCACTATCTAATATTATACGTGGCTAATGCTGCCCCGGTCTCCCCTACTTTTAAAATTATTTTGTGGGATCTTTCGAGTGATTTATAAATCAATTTAAATCAGTTGCGAACCGGTACATGATAAATGATGCGAAAGTGCTTTTGAGGGATAGTATCAAAGTCACGAGATCGAGCACTTGGCCAGCCTGGGACGTTTTTCCACTCGTTTTATTCAGTTTTAAATTATTCTTGTACAAGGTCGTTTTTCCTTCAGACATTTTTAAATTTACTCACTCGACTAAATGTGGAAGTTTGTAAAAGTGTTTTTAGTCTTGATGTTATTCCATTTCAACTGGCGATCACCGGAAATGCTTCAAACATGAAAAAAATATTTAATTTCTTTTAAAAATGTTATGTTTAATTATATTTCAGAATAAAAACCTTGATGCTTATATGTAACCTATCCGAAATTTAGCACAGTTCCCCTCTGTGGTTTAAATGAAAGATTAAATGAAATGTTTCAACTTATCCAAATTTTTAAACTACGAATGAACACTTTTTGGTAAACTAAAATTGTGTAGAGCGTATACGCTCTCATTCGTTGTGAAAAAGTGTTCATTCGTAGTTTAAAAATTTGGAAAAGTTGAAATATTTCATTTAATCTTTCATTTTCGCCATATATGGCGTTTTCGACAATTGTTAACCCAGTCGACGGTGAAACCCACCAATCCCAATCCTTTATTTCTATGACATACCCAACAAACCATCCCTAGGCGGGTGCTGAAGGTTGCTGGGACTTTTGTTCGTGGCAGCTATCCCTGTACTTCAGTCAGTGAGCATCAGTCGCGGGAATAGTTCACTCCGAGGAAGTTGAAATATGGGTGACACCTTTAGTTCCCATTTTTCCCTTTATAAGTGATAAATTTATTTTAGTGTGCTCCATCAGGGCTTACAATTGATAAGTCGATTTTCGATATTTCAATTCCGGATAACTGGAAGTCTTAATACTCGATCTGTACACAGTAAAAAAATGTGTAAAATTTTAATTTTACACATTTTTAATTTAATTTTTTTTACTGTGTATGTAACTTAAGTATATTACAGCAGAGTCCAAGATCTCTTCAACAAATAGTTTCATAGGACTATAGAAAATATTATAAAAATTAGTAAACAGCAGAACCTCTGGATCAGTGGTCCTTGTACATCAACTCATGTAACTGAGTGCAGATCCAATTTATAATTTTTTTAAGTACAATAATGTATTATATTATGATTAAACTAGTATTTGATTTGGTCGTTGAGGTAAAATGAAATATTTTCGGTATTTTTTAACCATTTCCGAGGAACTTTGTTTTCCACAAGATTTCCGTATTCAAACTACTTGAAATTTACAAAATATTGGCCAAACCTAGATAAGCCCCACTTTTACGAAGCTACACAATTTATTTTATTAGACAACAAAACCTATTTATTTTCTAAACCTTATTATTATAGCATAAGAAAATCTATTGAAGAACATAGTTTGATAAAACATATAAAATGAAGAATTTTTATTGGAAATGTAAGTCTTTAAGTTACTTGTTGGTATGTGTACAAGAGAAAACATCAAATAACATTGATTGATAGAGACGATACTGCTAAACATTTGGTGTGAAACTTTTATGGAATGCCAAAGCTTATTTGGTGTTGTAGCTAAGTGTGCAAAAACTTTAAGCTCTTTTTGTGAATTGATTTGTTGCTATTTTTTTGGATTGGATACTTGCTGTTAAACATTTCTCTAACCAAGGTTACTATCTTGATTATTTTTATTGAGATAATTCAAGAAGATGTACAAAAAGTTTCTTTTGTTGAACGGATACCAAAATCGTTATAGTTTTTTTTAGAGTGAGAGATAGAGAGAGATTTACAATGAAACAATATACAGAATAACAAATTCACCTGATTTTAATTCTAAAACTGCTAGAATTGCATAAGTGGGAAATATATAATTTCAACAGATGTGTATATTTTGAATAAATAGGGAAATAGTAAAAGGATCCTTGTAACATGAATAAATACTGTAAATACGACAAGAGTCTGTTCCATGGAAAATTATAATTCGACATTGGTTCGTTTTTACCAAGAGCCATTTGCACAAAATCCTTTGAAGTGGTACCAAGCACCAAACAGAAAAATAAAGTATGGTTTATGGTTATATAAAGTCAAAGCTCATTGAAATTCCGTTTTCATATTTTAATTTCAAAAGGACCGCACTTTCATATGTTGCCCCTTATGATGTTTCTTTTTTTTGTGAATGGGTTTTCATGTCAACTTCTTCGGAAGTTTATACATTGTGTTCAATATCAATAATTTCATATATATTATATGTGTCCTATATATTGATCTCAAATCTGGAGAATTGAAGATTTTCCTTTCTGTGTTGTTCTTTATGAGAAATAACAATAGGATTTTCAGGTTCATACCAAATGAATTTCTTTTACCCCGAATTGTTCAGTGTTATTGACATTTATTGAATAGAGTACACAAAAGATGGTAATAGAATTCAATTTGGGGATGAAACTTGTGGAGTCTATCAATAGAAGCTTTGATTCAATAGAGTTAGTCAACCACAATATTTGCAAACCATCTTATATCAACGGAGATTAGCTATATCATATTAAATATTTCGCATTATAGATTTGGATTTAACATTTAGAAAAAAAGAAAAACAAATGATATGATTCTTTCTATGATAGGAATAAATTAAAACTCCGAACAACTCTGAAATTCCGGACAATTTAGAGTTTAAACCAAGCTATGGATAGTTGTGTAAACATTTGAAATTTTTTACCAGAACAACTCAATATTCTCCATTAAATCTATTCTTTGATTTGGACAACTTTCCAAAACTCAATCAAAACTCGATTAAATAATCTTCAAAGTACCCTAGAATTGCATATATAAGAGAGAGGCTACATGTTTGAGACGCGGAGGCTTATTCCTTGAGTATTTAAATAAATGTGACAAAACCCCTAAACGAGTTATTTTAATAGAGTCTATACTAATTAATGAGTTTACTAAACGCAATACAACATTTTCAAGATAATTTTCTGACTTTTGGAAATAATAAAGTCAAAACAAAAAAGTGTTTCAATTCAATCATTTTGTTTTCGTTTCTCTTTTTCTAGTCTGCTTTGACTTTAGGAGAAGCTGGGGCAAAAAATCACAAGTTTGAAATTTTGAAATTTGAGATGTTTCGCTCATTTCATTTTTCACTTTTTTAATTTTTTTTAACTTTTTATTGTATTTTATTCATCTTTTTCATTCTTTTATTTGCTTAATTTATATCATTTTTATACCACAAAATTCTAATAAATTAATTTAACATGAGTATTGAAAAGAAAAGTGACAGACGTCACTTTTCTTGTTTTGACCAGGGGACTACCTTTGATCTTTGAGGTTCTGCCCACGGAAATATGGAAAATTAAATATACTGAAATTACCTTTCCAAAATTTTTAATTAAAGGTAATATTAATCAAACAAATATTTTTTATTTAATTTTATAGATTAAGAAGTCTTCAAAAAATAATTTGGATAAATTAAACACAAATGCATCATCTGTTTTCAGACTTTTGGGGCAATATCCTGTACAAAAAAAAAAGATTAAATAATATTAATTTAAAAATGAAGTAATAAAAAAAACTAAAAACTTAATTATTCTGTCAGACTCTTAAGTGTTAAAAATTCGAAGATCATTTTCGAATGCCAAAAATGTTATTTTTACTTCTCGTTTTGTCCGCATGGTGGCCGAAGTACTTTTTTTTTTTAAATTTCGAATTGAATTAAGGGTCAAAATGTATCTGTTTTGACTTGGTTATGGATAAAATCAAAGTAACAGGTTTAATTTTATTACAATTCTCCTCATAATTGCTTAGTACAAGGAGTTGCGGTTTGAGAGAAAACGGACTGAAAGAATTTGATATGAATTGCCTACTATTAAGAGCTATAGTTATAGCTAACCGTTGGCGCTGAAAATAGGCTGAAAAATGAGCGCCGAAAATGTCTTGCATACATCACGACTTTTCCATAGCCTAACCCAAAGACATCTCCTGCAGATATGCAATTTTACTTTGTCACTGGAGTTAATTCGGGGGCTTTTTTACGGTCCCGAAAAATTCTTTCAAAGCGGAACTCCCTGTAATACTTTTAATAGCATCTTAGTGAGATACTTCTTAAATTTCCCAACCTTGTTGGTGCGAAAATTTAGTACGAAAAACTTAAACCGAATTTGAATTCTTCGAACATCAACAACTTTTTGTGGAAAGAGAGATTCAGCTTTTAACAAAAATACTGTTGGTGATTTAAAGTTTAGCTCTAAATGGATTGGACTGTGAAGTTAAAAAATTATACTAATAAGTATCGTTAAATCGTCGTAACAGCATTTCCAGTTCGCCTTTTCTGCCTTTTCTAAAGCATAGGAAAGAGTATATAATATATATATAACAATGGTGTATTTCGAATTTGTGGAGGATTAAATTTCTCATACAAATACGTTAGCTGGATATTACTTTCATTTACAAGATTATAGGGGAAACTGGAGCACCATCGAATATGAAGTAGTATTGAACCATTGAACATTCATTTTTATTTCTAAACCACTTGGCCTATATCGTCTTCTTCAGTGGACAAGCATCCCTATAGTGCCTATAAATGTCTATAGGTCTTGTCTCTAAAGTCTAACATCTAATTAAAAAGTCGCAATGTACGGTGCTACATTGTGTTCGGAAATTCCACAGATTCCCCCGTTTCCCCTATACCACAAATTAGATCATACATGCTAATATTTTTCCTAGTATTTTTAGAATTTCGACAAAATCAACTTTAAGAAAGCTTCTCTTACCGTACTTATCTGAGAGTCGCCCGATGGTTCCAAGTTGTTATCTCTAACCGTTTGGCTTCTATAGACGTAGTAACATACGAATGGGCAGTCAGATGGGCAGACACACAGACGGACAAACCGTCTGATGTCATAATTCAAGTTTTAAGAGTACCAGTATCTTCAATATTATCCCAACATTACCAGTAGTAAAGTATTTAAAGAATTAACATTCTTAGAATAAATTATAAACTTATTACCTTTCAAAATATGGTTTAAAAGGCATTGCTATCAGATCCGGTAAGCGTTGGGAGAAGGCGGAGAAGGGGAAGCTAAGAACAAATCAGTTTTTCCGTTTTTTTCCAAAGCTTTCGGCTTGGGCTTCAAAGCTTTCCTCAGCACAATGGTCAAATCATCTGTTCTTGCTATGTCATTAGGATTTTCGTGATTTACAGGGCATTGGATCTGGGGCAGTGCACTTGTAGTTCTAGCTATTTTCGCAACTATTCTTTACTTTTCATTCCGTCTGTTTTTTTAGGATTTGTTTATAAGACTACTAGTTTCAAAGTTCAAGGTTCAAGTTTAAATTGCTTCAGGAAACATCGATTTTTTCTTAGCTACCTCTTCATAATAAAATTTTAGGCTCTAACTTGAGTAAACTGCGAAGCTTTTCTGCTCTGTACTATCATATTTTGACTGCATAATAATATTGAAAAATATGCATTTGTAGATATGGTGCCAATCCAAATCCGAAAGACGGAGGGTCGAGTCCTATAATCGCATTACTAGATAAATTACTTGAGTCACAGGATAGACGATATCCATACCAATTAGAAGCGTGCTTGAAAATACTGATGAGGGCTGTACCATTTATTGATCTACCATTTAAGGTTTGTCCGAGATTGATGGCAATTCTTAAACAGCCCGCAAAATGTATATATATAATATAGCCTTAATAATTCGCCCACCACAGCCATATACTTTTGATATGCGGAAGGAAGTGTTTATGGACAAATACAGTGTGCTCATCAAGGACGGTCTCATATCGGAAGACCAAATACACGGTGTGACATCTCTCAAGCATTTGGCAAGGTTTGGGTGATAAATACATTTGTAATGTTCCCATTAAATGTACCTTTAACTGTACACAGGTGTACCATTCGTCAGCGCTTGGGAAATACCGGGAAATTGCCCACAGGCATAAAAAATCTCAGGCTTCCGCGTCACCTGAAGCGATATATTGACTTAATGGAGGACTAATTCGCTGCACCAGATCTGCCAGACACATTGACGCAGTCTTCCCCCGTGGCAGCAGGTGAACTACATTGTCCAAACTTTCATCACTTCAACTCAGTAGAATCTTTTACGGCCTATATCAACCATTTGGAAATATTCCATAAAAATAATTGAATAATTTATTGCAGTGAACCCAGTGGAGTCCATGTACTTAAAAATGTTATTACGCAATATCCCCACCGAAAAATATACATATTCATTATATATAATCACATAAAAAGTGTACCACATATTTTGATGTTTCTTCATAAAACGGGGTGAAGCACTCAAAGACTGAGAGGGAAAGTATAGTATAAATTTGATGGAAAAAAAAATAGGAAATTTTCACACCCAATGGACCCCATATGGCTGTAAAAAATTGATATCATACTCACTTGTAGGTCTCTTCGCTCACATTAATACATCCTGGGGCGCCAGTCGTTTCTGTGCGACTCGTAAGATTCACTGTATTCCCAAAAAGACAGTATCTCGGCATTCTTTTTCCAATCACCCCCGTCACAACCTCTCCTGAATGTATACCAATTGTGACTTTCTGTAAATGGAAAATTTTACACCTGCGCTTAGCATTCCGTATTCATAAAGAGTATTACAATTTGGGGGCAGAGGGTAGGAAGGTGGCAAAGCACAAAAAGACAAGATCTATAAATGATAGCAGCAATTGTCTAAAATCTCATTTAGATAAGGATTTCCTGCCATACTTGGAGTTTTCACATTAGATGTTAAACAATATTGAACAAATCTTCATACTAAATGCTAAAATACGATGATCTTCAAAACTAAAACAATGGCAAGTGCTCGACATTTCTAAAAGGTTTCAACACCGAGATTTTTTCTTAAGAAAATTATACAGATTTTCATAAGGCCTAGATGGCAATTAAACAACTGCGTACCTAACTAAATCACTCCATAAATTCTTGAGACAAATTTAATAGGTCATATCATCACGACTGGACCCAGTAATTTCACTGAATATAGAAAATAGGTAAGATCGGTAAATAGGTAAATAGGTAAATCGGTAAATCGGTAAATAGATAAGATCGCGAGTACAAGCTGCCGAGATGAGGTACCTTCGAGCGGTTAAGGGAATCACTCGTAGAGATCGAGTGAGGAATGTGGCCGTTCGTGAGGAACTAAGAGTCGAGGAGCTGCTTCTTCGGGTTGAGAGATCACAACTTCGATGGTATGGACATGTTCAACGCATGAATGAAGAAAGATTCCCCAGAAAAGCTATGCAAGCCATTGTGAGGAGACCTCGGCCTCGAGGCAGACCTAGGACAAGGTGGCTGAATCAAATTCAGAATCTTGCCTTGGAACGCCTCGGGATCGAACCCGAACATCTTCCTGAAGTGGCGGAGGATCGACAAGCGTGGGCTGCTAATTTGGATGTCATGGGCCCGCGACCCCAATAGGGATAAGCGGTTGAAAATGAATGAATGAATAGAAAATAGTCATATTAGTAATCCTTCAAACAAAACCCGTAATTTTTTGAAAAATATTAGCTTTTGGATCAATATAAATTGTATCGCTTTGATCTTAAATTGTATCAACGTAATTTCATATAAATTAGGATGGGATGAAATATTTTCGGGCTTTCATAATCGGCTTTTAATTCAAACAATAATTGCATTTTGCAGTATGAAAGTAAGAACTAATCAGAAATATCCTTAAATCAAATGGAAAATGCCAAGATAGTTTAATAATGCCAAGAATATTAAATTACGTTTCAAATTTCATTTTTAAAAATTAAAGTTAACAAAGTAAGGAAGACCGGACCAAAATTATCCAGAAAATAAGTTTTTGCATATAAATTATTTTAAAAAAATACTTGTATTAGAATAATAGATATTACAATGAATAAGGAAGAAGGAATTTACTCTAAACAAATAATGGTTATTTCTAACATGGTTATCAGGGTTATCCAGTTAGAGGAAGCTCGTGCAGCTTCGTAAGGAAAATGATGTCCAAGTTTCATGATTTTTTACTGAATGTCACACAAGCCGAATCATTATACCACTCTGTCAAAATATCTCTTACTTATTAGGTTCATAATCCCACCTCAAAAAAATCCCTGAGAATCCTTAGATATGCCCCTAGAGGAAAATTAAAATTTAATAGCGATTTTTACGAAGCTGCTCCTGTTTGCTCAGCCTCGTACATTTTTTAACCACTACATTGGACACAAAAAATTTGACATGAGTGTTTAAAGTTTAGACGAAACTTTCATTTATTTGCTTTAACCGTTTGTTGGAGGTATCAGGTGTTTTAAAATCAATTTTATGCAATTTTTCTAAGGGATGTTTTTGTGACATTTGGAAAATATTTTTTTGTTGCGTTCTGACAAGTGAATATAGATGTGACTCAGGGAGGTGACTTTAGCACTGAAAAATGCGACCGGTTTTAGTGTAATTTTTTCCCTGTTTTCGTACACATTTCGCGAGATTTCTTCAAAACCATGTAGATTGCCAATTTGGGGTTTTCGGTTGCGTCTTCACTATTAAATTGGCTTTTATTTTGTATTAGTATTTTTTGCTAATTCATTTTACAATGACAGAAAACAGCTAATAAACTCAAAAGTTTTTTCGGCTCGCTAGAAACATACGGGAATCATAGGAAATGTCATGCCTCTGATGTGACTCCTTCATGAGCAACTTTATTGTAATTCGAGAATTTCGAATAACACCTCCAATATGTTTTACAGAATGTATTTTGAAAATCACTGATTCCGAGAACGACTAGTGACCAATTTAAAGTCAAATGTGGAAAATTTAACTAGAAAAAAGGCAAAGTGGAAAGGAAGTGCTCAAAATACACCGAAGTGGCAATGAAAGAATCACACCTACCATAAGCAGATTCAGACTTAAGGTTTGATTTGATAGAAGCAAGAGGTATATAAATGGGGTAGGTGGGTAATGGGATATATGAGACGCTCAGAGCAGTCTCTTCAATTCCTATATTCACCTCCAACCGGGCTAGATGCCTGGTAGGCCCCAGTACACTCAACTGAGTGATAGAAAATTGGGCAACCAACCACAGTGGAAAGTCACGAACCTGATGTTAACGCACAAGGGACCTAGTCCCTCTAGAGAGAGTTGTGCGAGGAGCTAACAACTTCTGTCCGTAATTATTCTGCGGGTACCATGGGCTACAACGAATGAAACCAGACTTTCCGGTTACTTATGGTCCGATTGCCTTATTTTGGAGGCGAGAGGGGACTGGTGCAGTGAGATACCTAAGCCTTTTGCGAATCTTCTCTTTGTCTACATTATAATCCATATTGTAGGGTGTTCCCTATTGTAGGGTGTCCTTCCGGGGCAAGATTGTTACGAAAACTTGCAAGGAGCCTCGGATAGGACGGACTTTACGGCAGCGACCTATGCACCAGCTGAAAGAATGCTTAGGAAACTTCTAAACAGTGAGCATGTAGGGGCAAGGATAAGAGGGCGCCCAGAAAACGATGGAGAAAAGTAATGGACAATGTTCTTAAACATCTGGGGGTGCTGAGGTATTGGAGGGAACTGGCGGAGGTCAGCATAAGATGCCCCCAGAGAGAGACGGTGCAGCCATCTAAGTAAGTATTGAATTTAGGAAAAAGACCTAGGCTCCCAAGTTTGTCTGGAAATGTAAGATGTTGGACCAGCTATTAGAATATTATGGCCATGGATTAGATTTATTTAGTAACTTTAAAAATAAGCTTTTACTCAGATTCAACAATACGAAACTGCGAAACCTTCCCCTACAGTCCAATCTCCTTTAGTCGCTTGAACATATGTAGTTCATAAACTTTTAGCAAAAAAATCTTTAAAAAATAAACTTTAGTTTCAGATGCTTGAAACTACCTCATGCTCCCCTATTTTTTGTTTGGTTCCGAGAAGAAATTTTTTTTTTTAATTTTAAAATATTAATATAATATATAATGAGAAAAATTACTAAGCAGAAAAGTGCAGGTTAAAATCATCTTATTTAAATTGTAACATAAAAATTGAATAAAAGTGTTTATGTAATAGATTTTTAGTATTTTTACATGTTTTAATCGGATGTTCATGTGTGAATAAATTACAAATTTAATTTACGTGAATTTAAGACTATTAAGGCTGAATTTAGTATGCTAAGATTTTAGAGAGGATTCAGGAAAAATCTTTAACTACTTAAAGAATTAAGGCCCTAATTTTAGATATTTAAGGCATAGGGGAAAGTATCCATACTTTGTACGATCCTAAGCTCTATAATGACTAAATTTTTCCTATGTTTCTGAATAAATGTGACTTCGCAATATATTTCAAAAATAGGACACTTTGCCCTTGTTTTTAAAATATAGGTGCGATGAGTCATATTTGAAAATCATAGGAAAAATTTAGTCTTTATAAAGCTTGCAATCGTACGAAGCATTGGCACTTTCTCCGTATTTTAGCTCTTTAAAATAATTGTGAAACTAAATAAAGTAATTTAAGGGCCCAGTTCCTTTAAAAGTATTCGAAAAATCGTATATACAGTAGACTCTCGCTAATTCGGCTCTTTTAAGATCGGGCTACTTTTTAATTCGGGCAGCAGTTATATTTGAAAAAAAGTTTGTTGTCATTTTTCTAGTTCGGTTATTATTTTCAAATGAAGCAAATATGCTCAAATATGCTATGGTTTGTCTTAATCATGCTGTGATTTTACATTATTAAGCAGTTTTCACTAAATTTACCATAAATATAAGTATGTAAACTTAGTACTAGTATGCAGAAGAATAAAAAATCGTTGTATTTCAAACAGTTTGTCGCCCGAATTTCTCTCTAATTCGGGTGACATTTCGGTCCAAAATGCCAGAATTTGAGAGAGTCTACTGTAAATGTAGCCCCGCAGTTTAAAATAACCCTATCTCCCCCTATCTAGAAAAATGTATTTTCTCGTAGGGGAAAGTGATGTTACACTGAAAACGTTATTTTTCACATATTTGAAATAAAGCTTGACCTTGCCATAAATTAACATTAATCAACCGTTTTTGGTCGTTTTTAGATCGAATGACAGACCGCGGTAAGGTAGGATACTCAACAAATTTGCCTTGGAAAAGAGCAAAAAATTAAAATTCAAACACTGAAAAATATATTACATGCATATTTTAAGATATTCATAAAGTTTGATAGTGACATTGTACTGTTTAAATGTTAATTTTAAACCAATCAATTCGACCGGGTTTTGGTAGGTTTAGTATTAATTTAGATTCACAATTATTGTGTTTCTACTTAAATGACATATGCAAATTTGAAATATAATATGGATATTTGTAAAGAAATATACGCAAAAATAGTGTTTCAAGTGTAGCCCAATTCAATGTAGCCCACCTCTCCCTATTTATTTAAAATTTCTACAATTATTTTAAGAGATTACGATTTTAGGAAGTGTGAACTCAGCTATTTAAACTTTAGAAGAAAAGTTCTATCTACATAGTTGTACTAATTCCAATAATAAAAGCATTATTTAAGCTCGGATAGATGATAATGCAAACTTTTAGAATACAGAATGAATATTGCTTATTCAAAAGTTTCAGAATTGCTAAAAGGTGGTTTAGATTACCAAGATGAAAGTCGCACTTTCTTAATCGCAATACGTTCAATATGAGACTTAGGTGCCGATCTAATATTTATGCTAAACTTTGAAAATTTCTGCGAAACAACTCAGAAGTGAAACTTGGAATTGAGTAAGTTCTTTTGCAGATAAAAAGCGTAGTGAAGATGCACATAATTTATGGGAGCTCCTTAAAGTGAGTTAAAGTCGTAAATAACTCCCAAAGCTTTTAAAATTGAAGTAGCTGAGTTTTTACAGGAGAGTGGAATAGATGACAGTCAGTTTTGATGATAATCGTGATAATTTCACTTCCAATTAACAATATGCTTGTAATTTATTTTCAATTTCCTCAGCTTTTGAATATTAATGGGAGAACAATAACCGAGATACTCCAATTGTTTCAGCATTTATTGTATTGTGTATTGGATATATTTCCTATATATAGTCTGTTCTACTGAACTTGGATGTGTCAAAGGCAATTATTTAATGGGGACAACAACTTACCACTGGCTGAGATCCCATCATGACATTCTTTGCCATATCCATCATGTCGAGGGCAAGATTGGAAATGCACTTGGCGTGATTCTCACATGGGTCTGGAAGGCCAGACACAGCCATGTATTTATCACCCACAGTCTCCACTTTGTAAATATTGGGATTTCGCTTGGAATCAGTTAAGGCATCAAACACTGTATAGAGTTCATTTAGCATTTTCACTATTTTCATCGCGCCCTCGGCATCCGTATTCTCAGCGCAGTACTTCCCGAAGCCAACGATACCGGAAAACATTACAGTAACACTGACGTACCTGTTGAGAAATTCATTCGAAACATCAATATTTGCTCCAAAATCTGTTGGGCCATTAAGTAATTTATTGCTCAATTGCCGGAATAATGACAATGAGAAACCCATGTGCAGACTTAAGGGTTTGGGGTGTAGAAATATCTGGAAATCCCAGATTTCCTCCCAAACGGGGTGGTAAATTTCAGAAATGTGTTCGTCTATTACTCGGAAAATGGTAAAGACACACAGAAGTACATATATGACTGGGATTAAATTGACTGAGAAATGTAGATTTACAATTACTTTTAGCTATATAACCAATGTTCTTCCTATTGATTTCTCCAACATAACGACAAAGATCTGAATCCGATAAGATATCACCAGCAATTAGGTTAATTAAGCTTATAAAATGAGATTATAAAGAATCTCAGAGCTAACATATTGAGAAATTAAGTGCAGCCTTAAACTCATTTGAAATATGACTTTACTTAAATTTTCTAGGAATGGGTGAGGCAGCTTCATTTACCGAGTTTTAAACATCAATTTAAAGAGAAGAATGAACCAATACCTTTTGTACCATATCCCAATAAAGCCATATTCTTCAAGTTACCTTCCGTTCTTGTAATAAATTCTACTTTATAGAATTGTGTTAAAATAAAACTTCTTAAAGAAGAAATATGGTGAAGTTTCAAGCAGCTGAACTTTTTTTTAAGATCCACCGAATGTTTATAAGTTATTATTCAAGCTACCTAAATCCAGATAGTTTCTCCACTCGAAAATTTACAGTACATTTTCCAATATTAATTTATTACCCCACAATTTTATGTTCTCGAAAGCCATAGATGTCAAAAACTGCCCCAGCCTCCTTTACTTTTCATTTAACTTTTTCCTTTTATTTACTTATCCTAGATAATCAATAACTGAGCCAAATAAAATGTACCTAGTAAATATAAACATAATTTATCTACATTGAACATAAAAGTTGTGATTAAAGTTAAGCTATGCGAAACTAACCCTCTCTTAACATATAAAGTAGGAATCATAAGTTTGTTACGGTGCTCATTTCTAGTGAAAGAGGCTTTAAAAAATTACCGACCGTCGTTGCGGGTAACTTTGCACTTTTTTTCGCTGTTTTTCAACTTTACCCTCTAAAAGTGGATAGTTAAAGTAAAAGGAAGAGGGTGAATGGATAAAATTATTTGTATTCAGTTGTTAATGAATGGATTTTGTGCCATTAGAATTAATTTTATAAAATTTTACTAGGGTAAGTGTGCCATATTCCGGCCAGCTTGCAATTTCGGCCATATTTTTTGCTCCTTGAATTTCCATGAATTTTTAGTTTTGCATTCTCTTGAGATTGTACAATGCAAAAAAATAGCAAAAAATGTTGCTTCGACGAGCAAGATGATCTGAAAAAGACATTAAAAGAATTCTGGAAGGGCAAGGCACTATGAGAATGAAGGTGGCCGAAATAGACCACCAATGCTATGTCTACATTTTTATTTATTTTAAAATGTATTAAGAATAATTTTACAGAAAATGAAGATGATAAACTGTCTGCAAGGTTCCAAGCAACACTCCTTTTAAAAGAGTAACAAAAATATACAATTTTCATTAAAAATATTACATTTCAAACTTGAGACTTTGTCGCTTGCATGCAACTATGCCGAAATTTCGCACACTTACCCTGTTAAAAAAAAATCAAGAAATAAGGCTTGCTCTTGGGATAAGGTACGGGTAACTTTGCATTTTTTAATAAATACTAAAAAATCAACAATTTCTGATAATAACCGACAGTGAAGATCTTCACATCTGAGGATAAGATACACGACATCTACAAGATGACGTGGTCGCCATCTTGATTTAACGTTTCTGTCCACCATTTTGAGTATCTGTCAAAACTTAAAACTTGTCCTATTGGGCTGAAATTTTAGTATGTTGTAGCTGATGTCAAGGCCTTTTCAAAATGTATCTTTGTTCCGACTTAGGTCGAGCAATTACCTAAATACAGAGGTTCAAAGTTTAAAATTTTGAAATATTCATATTTTGGCCATTTTTATTTTCTAATCCTGAATTTTAAAACCTGAATGAAATTCATATGTAACTATAAAAAATGGTTGAGGCTTTTATTTTATATATTTATTTAGGGGAAAGTGCCCATGCTTTACACGGTCCCAAGCTTTACAATGACTAATTTTTTGTGTTTTTCAATAAATGTGACTCATCTCTTCTATATTTTAAAAACTATGGGAAAGTGTCTTGTTTTTAAAATATATTGCGGAGTCGTATTTATTCATTTTCGATAAAAGAAGCTCCCCGTAGTTCTGTATTCATAAAAATGCCAAAATCTTGAACTTGGAGCCCCAATATCCAGACAATCGCTTGACCTAGGTCAGATTTTATATATTCTCAATATTCCTTGTTAGACAAACTATAACACTCAAATATCTAATACCATTCGTGACTAATATTGCCCTAGTCTCCCCTATTTGACAATGTTTCTTGATCCCGCCGCTATCTTCACTGTTTCGTAAACCGTAACAAACTTTTGATCGATAAAATTTTGCATCACTTTTTTAATTAGTTTTCTTATTAATGAAATATTAGAATTATTTTTTTTTACATAGCTATGATTAGAAAGCGTAATAACCATAGAATGTAATGGAATCGAAACTTAGTTTTTTTCAAAATTATTACTATAGTCTCCTAAAGCCTCTTTCACTATAAATGAGCACCGGAACAAACTTATGATTCCTACTGTAAGTAAAATACATTTTCAGTAGTTCCTAAAAAGGTATATTATAATGATTTCTGGCATTTCATAATATTATATAATATATTATAATAATATATGCTTGGTATGCCTTTGGCTTAGTATTTATTATTTAGAATCGAAATGCAAACTACGTAGATTTATACAATTTTTCGAAATAATCAGTATTTTTTTTTCAAATTTAAGGAGTTATGGTAACTAAAGTTTAACAAAAATTGACCATTTTTACCTGGGATCTGGGATAAAAAAATATAAATAAATTTTTATGGGTTAGGGGGAACTGGAGCACCTTTGAAAGTAGGGCACCTTTGAAATTGAGATTTTTCACCTATTTTTAAATAAAATTGAGCATCATCGTGATATAATTTAGTTGTGCTAACAGATTATGAGGCTAAATTATATCACGATAAGGCTCAATTTTATTTAAAAATAAGTGGAAAATTCCAATTTCAAAGGTACCCTACTTTTAAAGGTGCCCCACTTCCCCCTAGTAGAGAACCATTTTCTTATAATCGTAATTGAAGAACTTCAAGGATTGGGCTAAATATTTCTAATTGTCCTTCATCCGAATGTATATTGCAAATCTGTCATTTTATTGTCTTTTAGGCAAACATTAGCAAAGACAAGATAGAAATTTTCAGTTGAAACTGCCGCACCTTTCCCAAATGTACACTTAACACTTTGAGGGTTTATGGGTATCCCAAAATATAATCAATTTTCACCCACTCATTAATTTACCTAAGTATTTATAAAGCAAAAGAGATATCTGTGATAGTAGAGAGTGATTACAAAGGATCTGATAAGAGACTGTAGTTTGTGGCAAAATCCAGTACATAATTTTTTTAAGTAGTCAGTCAAACCTTTGATCTTTCTGGTCCATTTTCCATAAAAAAGAACTTCCGAATTTCTTTCAGACAAGTTCTAAGAACATAAAGTAAAGTACTCTCCCCTCAAACGTTCATGCCTTCGAATAATGTGAATTTCTGTTATGTTTCTTAAGAGATTTCCACATGATTGTCACGTAATTATCAATATTTGATGAGAAGCTAATTAATAGTTAATACTAATGTGTAAGTCTCTTAGGAAAAATAAAAGAAAATTCACATAATTCGAAGGCATGAACGTTCGAAGGGAGAGTACTTTTCTCCTAAATCTCTCCACAGTCTGAGATGTAGAAAAATTTAGGAAAGTATATCCTATGAGATTAAACTACCCAATTGGTCGAGGTGACAATTCTCCCTAATCCAATTAGATTATTAAATAAACACAGCTTTTAACCGATACCCTAAGATTAAATGGATTAGGACGGTGAGAGAGTCACCGAACTCAGATAAAAATAATAGCTCATGAGACATTCCTCTTGTCACATGTGTCTTTTATAGTTTCCAATTCCAAGACACTAGCACAACGACTTAATTCATTCACCCTTCTGGCTCAACATCCCCCCTCCCTCCCTGATATTTTATATCTCAGTGGAATACCAAATGCTATGGGTTATTTCGAATGTATCATGGATGAGATGTTTTATATTGAGACATATACAGATTATTAAAATAAACATTACCTTTTGGGTGGGACAGGTCTCTGATGCCTCAACTCGTTAGCAACAGTTTTGGGTAGAACGGAATACAGTAAGCTGAAACGTTTATCAAGTGATTAAAATCCAATTACCTTATTTATTGCATGTTCAACTGGATTAAATAGGATTATATTTCATTTTGGCAAAACGGAAGGGGATATATGAACATTTTCTTATTAGGTTTTTCTTCTCATATTTTCCTATATAGACTGGTATATAGATAGCTGTCTGCATAGGATTAAATATTTCCACAATTCAAATATTATCCAGACACCATGTGTTTAAACATGGAAATTTTTCGATCAGACTTCTTCCGTTAAATCCGTCATTTGGAAATAAATTGACTTTGAGTAGTAAAAAAAAAATCAGTGATAAGCTTGTTTGAGCATATGGGAGCTGCGAATCTTTCATTGTAAATTTGATTTATGTGCAAATTTGAATTGAAGCATAAACAAATGTACATTTTCTTCCGGATTAAGTAATATAATAAAACTGGCATCATTCTACACGTATAGAGTAATTTTAAATAGTTTCGTAATTTAAATTACATTGTATCTTGTAGTTTATTTCCTCTATTTTGGTTTACATTTTCGGAATAAATTCGAGAAACTTGAACAATATAATTAGTCTTAATTAATTTTTTTTTCCAAGATTAAGAATGAAACGTTGCATTTACAGCACGTAGTAAGGGTTCATATCTTATAAGCACTTCACAAGGGTACACACAAGAAAAATTTGACCCTTAATTTTAGAATAAGACCCTTGGGAACTTAAATTGGACGTAAATCTCCGTGGCGTTTAAGTCTACACTGAGAGAAATCCGAAAAAGTTAAAATAACATTCCGGAAATGTTAATTTCCGGGAAATTGGTGTTAAAATCGGTGTAAATATTACCCTTTTTAGGTTATTAGGGGTTAAAGTTACCCTTTTTCATGTTAATTTTACCCTTAAAAAGGTGTAAAATTAACATTTAAAAAATGTTTATATATTTTTACACCTAAAAGGTGTCACCTAAAAGGTTTTGGGGTCGGAACCTGATTTGCCGAAATCTATTGTAAAAAACCTTACCTCGCGGTAGTCTTGATTACTCAGATTCATCAGAAGTCAGAACAATCAAAATATTTCCTATTAGAAGATTTATTAAAATCGTACTTGAATCAAGGATATTTTAAAAAAAAATTAAGTAAATTTGTACTTTTGGGATAATTTTATGCAAGAAATTACCATTTTCGGTATATTTATTGCCCTGGGCCTTGGAATATGCTATTATCCACCTCATCAGACCCAGGACTTCCTCGCTCCAACCAAGACTGACTCCCTATCGCTACGAATTCTCCACTCTCCGTTCTCTTCTATTGAGGGGAATTAATTACCGTAATATTATATATTATCAAAAATGGCATAAACGGTTAATTTTTAAAAATTGTAAATTAAAATCAGAAAATATTGTTCAAATTATGTACTTTTATCTGATCAAAATTTTGCATTTTTTATTATTTTGAAAAAAAAAAAAAAGAAAATGATACTTTTTTATCTTTGTAACCCACGTAACCTCTTAAGAGCTACTCCAACGCGACAAAACGATCACGACAGACAATTAGTATTATAAGCAACTGAATAGATTTGATGCAACTTTTCGTGAAAAGTGTGTTTTCTACCAATCGAAACAATTCAATCAGGTGAATAAATTATTTTATAAAAAAATATCGTAGTACTTTTTCAATTAACTGACTCCGATCGTCCAACTCAACTTTTCTAACAATATTTCAAAAGGAAATTTGTAAAATGTTGTAACTCGATAGCTTAAAATTAGATTTTTAAGTCTGAGTACGATTTGGACCGATCTTAAACCTAAAACCGGTCAAGCTATAACAATAAGAAAAACATTTTTTTTCAGAAAGTTTTCAGAAATTTTTTTTTAAAATATCATTGCAAATATCAAATAAAAACTGTATAAAATCAGTAGATTAGTTTTTCAAAAGTCAACCTTACACAAATTTCAGAACGAAAAAGCAAACATTTATAAAACAAAAATATCTTTTGATTTTTCTTTTAATTCTTCACGACGCACGTTTCAAGAATGAATGTATTCTTCATCAAGCGTACAAAGATTTTTCAGAAATTTTATAAAACTGAAAAATTTTGCATTTTGTTTTTACATTCTTGCTTTGAAATTAGAGGTAATATTTTAAGGAAATGCAAGATATATTTTCATGGTAGGGTAACGTGTGGTATTTCTGGACAAGGTGCATTTCGGAACATAATATGGATATTTTGGGACACATCAAAAATCCTATATATATTAAGCTCTTTATAATATTAAACTCTTTACGTATCAGATAAACATAAAACTTCTGAAATTTTATAAAATTTAAACCGTGAAATACGCGTGAATTGTGAGTATCACATTCCATTTTTACAAAACCTTCATTGTGGTCAATTTTGCAGATGTTAACACAAACAGTGCTTAGTTTTTTTCGATTTAAGTCACTTAAAAAGTGAAATTTGAACAAAAAAATTATGATAAAGTGAAGTTTAGAACTTCTACTTAAAGGTAGATAATCAGGCTCGGTGAGATTTATTTGCATAATAGCGACTTTTGTCTGTCCCGAAATACCCAAATGTCCCGAAATATACCACTCTTACATTTTTGGCTATTTTGTATAAAAAATTATGCATTTTTCAACATTTTTCGATAAGAATATTATTCTGGATAGCATAAGGAACATAAATATTTGTATCAACAAAGAAAAAAAAATATTTGAGAAGTCGTTAAACTGTTTGAAACTTGAAAGTGCTAAAGAGTGTCCCAAAATACCACACGTTACCCTATCCCAAAATTATTAACAATTCTTTGTAGATCTGATAAAGAAAACATCCATCATATATTAAAAATAATAATATTTTTTCCATATTATTCCCTCAACTCTGTTACATCCCATCAGACCGAAACTTTTTTGAAAATCTTTTAATAAACTTATAAATATCTTATAATGCTTATAACGAAGTTTTGTTTTTAAATACTTATAACAGCTCTTGGTCCCTTTTTAAAAATGCCAATTAAGAGCCACTATGACTCTATACTAGGAGTCAAATATGAAGTCACTTGAAAAATTCTATAATCTAGTTTAAAGAAGAAAACCCTAAAAGTTATGGATAGGGAGAAGTAGGGCACCTTTAAATTGGGGCATCTTTGAAATTGAGCTTCTTTTGTCCTATTTTTTAATGAAACTGGAATCGTATCATGATAGAATCTTGGATATAATTTAGCTCTACAAACCAATTGTGGAGCTAAATTACATTATGATAAGGCTCAATTTAATTTAAAAATAAAGGAAAAACTCAATTTCAGACCTGCCCCAATTCAAAGATGCCCCACTTCCCTCTAATTGAGTTCCATTAGACAATATTAACTAAACAGCATCATCACAATAGCTGTGATTATGAGAGAATCACAACTATTGGGAATATTGGAGACATATGGAGAGACAAAATTCAAAATTTAATTTTATTTACCGATCTGTCTTCTGTTTCTCACTCTCGAGTTCGCGGTACGTTTGCTGAAGTTTATCCGTGAGAATTTCCAAATTTCTCGTAAGTTTGTATTCAGCCTCGAATTTTTCAGACAACAAGACCAAGTCCCTCGTTGCATCATGAAGTGGTACATCAGATATAAACAAGCCCTTCCTGAATAGACAAGGAAAGAAGTTGATGTAAGTGAAATATTGCCTCCCAGCGTGAAAATATCGTTTATTATATCTTGGCGTAACATGATGTATTGCTAAACCGTGTTTGACTTACTTGGTGAGGTCATCGAGATTCATAACACTGGGATAACACTGGAACAGGATCAAATCAGATTCGGGTATGTACAGCATTTGACCCTGCGTAATATTATGTGTATTAGAGTTATATAAATGGTTGAAAAAATTACTAGGGAAGTTGTATATAGCACTATGTTTTATGTAGAAAAAAAAACTTTTTTTGCCCACGCTTATATACTAAGGGAGGTTTATGTACCTTCAGTCTCAGATAGCGCTCGTGCTCGCCCATTGCACCTTGTTTTGTTTTCAGCACGTAAATTGTGTTAATGTGAGCCAAAACGTTCTCGAAAGTCATATCCAAGTGAGGACGCACGGCTTCCAGCACCTCCAGCAGTGGGCAGTTTTCTTCAGATACTCTGTGTTTTTTTTTTAATCGTGAGACAAACAAGAAAAATAAACATGGAAAATCTTGATTCTCTGTCGGATAATGGGCGTGATTAAAAGTAATTAAAAGTGAAGTACTTTGCTCTCTTTTAGGCAATTAATATTCATTTGGACACAGTAAACTGCCATGGAAGAAGATTTCCATAGTGCTTCTTCTTAGATTTCTCCGGGTGTTTTATGTTTTCTCCTCGCTTTTCTTGTATACACTCTAAAATTTCCATGATAATAGATTGACTTTCTGAAGCCACTCGAAAGCTTTACTGAGATAATTGTTATCACAAAAGTTGCTTGAAATAGCAATTCTCTCGTGCTAAATTACAAGACATAATAAGGTATACAAGAAAGAAAGTCTTGGAAGTTAAATTAAGATTTTATTCAGAATTACTTTCAAGTTTATTGTATCGTGTTTTAAGGATTCCAAAACTACATTTAAAATAGCAACTTTTTTATTGGATTGTTCTTAAATAGAGAATACATTTTCCTAAAAAGTGTAATTTGGCTAACTTTTTCCATTTAAACTGTGCGAAATCAAATGACTACTTTACAAAATTCCATTACATTATTCCCTATTTAAGAGTATGTAGGATCAAATGCCCCCTTAAGCCTAAGTGCCCTTAAGTAAATATCTATTTAAGCCAGAGTATTTTGACTCGAAATTTATCTTTCGAAATAGAAATCCCCCATTGAGCCTTATACGAGTTCATATGCCTTGGTTCCGATCAAAATCCTGAATAGATAAAATCCCGGAAGCCAAAATCCCGAAAGGTCCGAGATCCCGAATAGCTAGACATTTCGAATAGACAAAATCCCGAATGGGCTAAATTCCCGAAT
Source organism: Phlebotomus papatasi (assembly GCF_024763615.1). Classification (NCBI taxonomy): domain Eukaryota; kingdom Metazoa; phylum Arthropoda; class Insecta; order Diptera; family Psychodidae; genus Phlebotomus; species Phlebotomus papatasi. The sequence goes on along the minus strand of NC_077222.1, from coordinate 98,611,058 downwards.
AGTTAAAAATCTCGATTGAGCTAAAATCTCGAAAGTCAAAATCCCCAAAACCAAAATCCCGAATAAGCCAAAATTAAGAATACACAAAATGCTTAATGTGCCACAAACCTCAATGAGTCAAAATTCCGAAAGGGACAAAATCCCGAATGAGCTAAAATCCCGAACAAAATCCCGGAAAAGGTCAAAATTCTTAATGGGCAAAATCGCGATTGCCAAAATTCTGAATCAGCCAAAATCCCGAATAGACAAAATCCTGAAGGGACAAAATCCGAGAATGCAAAAACCCGGAATAAGGCAAAACCCGAAAGGGCCAAAATCTCGAATAGACGAAATACCCAATGGCCAAAATTCCGGTTGAGCTAAAATCCCGAATAGACAAAATCCCGAATAGGCAAAATCCCGAAAGCTAAAATCATAGACATCCCAAATGGGTCAAAATCTCGAATTTCAAAATCCCGAATGAGCCAAAATCCCGAAATCCAAAATCCCTAATGAGCCAAAATCCTCAATACACAAAATCCTAAACAGGCCGAAATCTTGAAAACCAGAATTCCCAAAACCAAAATCCCGAATGGGCTAAAATCCCGAACGGTTTAAAATCCCGAATGAGCCAAAATCACGAATAGACAGAATCCTTAATGAGCCACACTCCTAAATGAGTCGAAATCCCGAAAGGGCCAAAATCTCGAATGAGCCAAAATCCCGAATAGAAAAAATCTTGAAAGTTAAAATCCCGAGAACCAAAATCCCGAAAACCAAAATCTCGAAAGCCAAAATCCCGAATGGATCAAAATCCCGAAAAGGCCTAAATTCTAAAATCCAAAATGCCAAAAGCTTAAATTCAAAGCCAAAATCCCAAAAGGGCAAAAATCCCAAAACCCAAAATTCTAAAGGCTAATATCCCGAAAGCCAGAATTTGGAAAGTCAAAATCCCGAAAGCCAAAACCATGTAAGGGTCAAAATCTTCAAAGCCAGAGTCGCGAATAGCCAATATCCTCAAAGGGACGAAATTATACGAACGGTAAAGTGTGGTATAATTTTCCAAAACTCAGAAAATGATACTTTTAAAATTTCAGGATTTTGTCCCCTTCAGAATTTTGGCGTTCGGTATATTTTGGTTTCAGATTTTCGAAATTTTGGCCCGTTTGCGATTTTGATTTTCGGAATTTTAACTTTCCGAATTTTGGTTTTTTCGGGATTTAGACTTTTGGGACTTCGACCGGGAGATATTGTATTAAATTCTTATGGTGGAAATGAAACTTTCGGGATATTTTGTAAGACTTAGTGGTACATAACACCAATGGAGTATATCTTCAAAACACTCCGATTTAAACAGAGATGCTTTATACCGGAGACCAAGGTTTGACAGCTGTCATTGGGATATTTGAGGACTAAGTGGATTAGCAAATAGATTTTACCTTTTTACTGAAACGTCTAATAAGAGGCATTTGTCCCTAAAACTCAGCTTCATTGAAGAATATTACTATGATATTCTTTTAAATAGGTCCCTTTCTCCCTAAAAAGTTTATTAAAGAATAAGTAATGACTATACGTACCTTGGTATAACGCGTGAAACTGACTTTCCCGCTTGAACAATTCGCATTTGCCGATCGAACATTATATGAAATGGAAATACTCTGCAGAAAGTTGATGGCGATATCAGGGGCTCATCTAATTAAGAAGTAAAAAAAAAAGTTTTATCAGATGTGTTCTTCATCTCCATCATTTCTATATATTTTCGCGTGGATTATCGAGGATGAAGTCATAAGATAAATTATAGGTTTGGCAACTTGAGCACTGAATTGTTGATTGAATTCATGAATATTCTCATTTTGTTCAAAATAAAATACCTTGAGAAGTTATTTCTGCATCATCAGGTAGGTCCTTCTCCTCTGTCGATATTGATTTCTCCGTCTTTGAGCCAGAAGTTTCTGTTATCAAAAATTGGATATGGTCCGAGAGTTCTTGACTTCCTGTGCTACTCTTTCCACTATTCCCAACATCTGAAATTGCTTTTTCATTCAGACTCACCGCAGTCGTCTCGTTGCTGATTCGACTCAAATTCTGTTGCAAATTTTCTGTTATATACGCAAAAAAAATACAATACATAGGGAGTATGTTAAAAAATGGATGTGTGACAAAATGCTACATCACAGAATATTAAATTATATGAGACAAGTACGTAATACAAAAGTTTGAACTGGGTTATTACAAAAAGTTTGCTTTATTTAAATACGTTTATATACGTTTCTCCATGAAAAAAAAAATCCACCAGGGAAGAAAAAAAGTGTGAAACCCCAATGTATATAATTTATCGTAGAACGGTATACATTCAAGGAAGTTTAATGCATATGTTGGTTCAGGAAAATCAGAACGATAAAAGTGAATCCCTCAGTAAATGCAGATATTTGCTGTAGGATTAAGAGTGAGTTTTAATCCATTAGCAGAAGTTTTATCACAATTGTCTTTCTGCAATTGAAACAGCTGAGTAATTTATCGTGGTATTTCCACAATGTATAATTCATTGTGCTGAACAGGAAGAGTAAGGATTGTGGACATTCCTTAATACACTTTTAAACAAAAATTCTCATGTGTACCGTCGCTTACGGCACCTACAATATAAAACGTACATGTGTTTAAATATTGCTAAAGGATGTTAATAGTTCATCCATTCATCCTCTTTTAATCCACAAAAAATGGATTTGATATAAAAATTTACTTTCTATTCATACAGAGACTTTTGATTTGTTGAACTTTGCTTTAAAAGACCTGAAATACAGAAGAAAGCAGAATAATGAGGACAGAGGTAGTTTTATTAAATGTCGTAATTTTTTCCTTGAATATATAACGCCCTAGACAGACTTACGGCTTAAGCCGAGGGACGACGTATTAGAGGGAATACCTCACAGATTCATAAATCAGTGAAAATATCCCCCAAAATAGTTTTAGGAGCAATAGCATTGATTTTCGGACGAAAATTACTTATTGGTTCATAAGCGGTTCAATACTGATTTAGATCCAATTTGAATCGATATATAAATCACTCAAAACATTTCCTAAAATATCTTCGGAGTAATTGAATTTCGGATAGAAATTAGTTATCGATTATAAACCGGTGCAGTGCCGGTTCAGAACTAAATTGGAACCAGTTCTAAGTCGCTATCTCTTACCATTTGGTCTCTAGACCTGGCGACAGACGGACGTATTTTAAAGATAATTTCGCATAAATATGGGAGTATATATTTAATATTTAAAATTAATTTAGAATAATTTTTCAGATCATTGTTTATTGGTTAAATATTCATTACTCTTTCACTCTTTGCAAGTTCCTCGTATAAGATGAAATCAACAATCTTAATTCCTATTTTATGCTTTCCTCAGTTCCTTTCCTCACACATTTTTCAAACGACTTTCCGATAGCGATAAACAACTGTCTCCGGTGATTAAGAATCCCTGATTCAGCCTCAGATTTCGTTTAGATCTTCCCATTGCAAATGACTCTAAAATTGGTGTAATATACCGTATTTTAAGTCTTTTGGCGTAATATTCTTATAGAGTAGTTTGGGATTTAATACTTCTACCAACCAGTAATTATCCTATTTACAGTTGGACATAGTACTTTTCTTAACCTTTGAAGTGATTATTTTAACTTATTGTTTCATCGGGGGAGCACGATTGAAGGAATTCCGAATTTATTAAGAATTTCATTTTTTTTTAATAAGAATAAGTTCCAAAAAATCCAAATTTAACCAAATCGGTTAAAAAATGAGCCATCCAAAGTAAATTGACTTTTGGCCTTCAATAATTCAAAATGGATTTTATTTCGGTCATAACTATGTTTGAACGAAATGCTCGCATAGGCTACCTCTAAACCATATCCGAAAATAAGAAAGATCTATTTGGTGCCGATTTTGAGAAAAACCAAAAAAATCATGGTTTTGAAGGGGATAGAAGGGAGTTAGGGGAAAGACCTGAGGTGGATAGCTTCTACCGCTTGATCTCTTGCTCGGGAACAAACTTAACCCTTTAAGGACGAGAGGGTAAAAAATCCGGTGTTCAAAAAAATCATTTTGTTTCTTACTTTTTAGAGCAGTGGCGTGTAAGCACCGTTGAAACCGAATAAACGTCGAATAAAACATGTACGTCAATGGTCAAATCGCTAGCAGGACAAACTTATTTTGACGTTTATTCGGATTCAACGGTTCTTGCACACCTCTGTTTTAGAGATAACTTAAGATGACTGTAAGAAAAATTTTGTTTTTGGGTCACCGGTGACCAAATCGTCCTTAAAAGGTTATTAAGGTCAAGTAAAAAACTAATCCAATTATCGGTACTTAACCGATTTCATACCGTTGAAGACTGATACAGCCGGGTTCGAAGTTTCAATGCCTGATAAGTGAGTGCGAAATTTCAAATGAGGTCTCTAAAGTGACTGATTTTTGAACTCTAATAATTCAAAATGGCGAATTTTCCGATCATAGGTATGTTTACACGAAATGTTCACCTGGAGTACCTCTAAAACTTGTTTGAAAACTATCGAAAAAATTGAGGAGGATTTCGAGAAAAGTCAAAAACCATGTTTTTTTTAGGTATGGGAGGGGAAGCGAGAAGAAAAAGAAAAGAAACGTTTACCGATAATGCCTTTTAACCCTTTAAGGACGAGATGATCAAAAATTTGGGGTAAAAAAAAATCTTTTTCTCTGACTTATTAGAGCAAAATATAACTTTAGAAGGCCGTATGAGTTTTTTTGGAAACCGGTCTTCTAATCGTCCTTAAAGGATTAATTGGGAGTTACCAAAGACCGGATATTAAAACTATTTTTTGACTATAGAAAGTTATTTTGTCCTCCAAATAGTCCTAAAAATAAGTTTTTATTTTTGAGACACCGGTGTCTAATTCGTCTTTAAAGGATTTAGTACCCTGGATCATCATGAATATAATTAGTTGTGTCATGGACAAATGATTTTATAAATTAAATGTGAACTGACGCAATGCATCCTTGTAGGGGAATGTAGGCATAGTTCGCACAGAGTGAACCTCCAAATCATGTGAATTTTCTCTTTCTTTGCAAAGAGCTGACTTACCATTTCTCATCTCGTCTCATGAGTTTAATAATTATCTATCTTATGGCTAAGAAATGACGAACCAGTTCTTTGTAAGCAAAGAGAAAATTTACGTTGTTTGAAGGTTCACTCTGTGCGAACCATGTCAACATTTCCCCTAATAGTTAATTTATTAAAAGTAGAGAAAATTTTTAAAAATTTGTTTTATTTTGGAACAACAATGCAGTGGCAAGTTTACGTTCAATAAGCTGGTGCCTTGCCCAAATTGTGGTATTACATAGTTCTTATATTTTTAAAAAAAAATCGGTATATTAAAAGATATAAATTTATTCAATAGAATTCAATGGCGTGCATGGAATAAAATTGTGCCACCATCCCGAATTTTATTATTTTTTTTTTGAAGTATTATCGTTCAAGTTTTTTCTGATTGCATTTGGAATTTTTAAATTAAATTTAATAAAAAGAGCGAAAAAGAGCATGCAATATATTTTTCTCTATTTAACATAATTTCATCTATCGCTGCTCAATTCCACTTTTTTTTTTAACTAGTCTGTATAACTTTTAATTAAAGTAACCCCTAACCCCCCACCTCCTTCAAGAAAAGAACTTTATATTCTTGGATAATTTTTTCTCTCTTCGATTTGAACACTATTAATTTTCTTTAAAACAAAAGGTAGAATATAATTGTAACTTTTCCTTTACTCGTTCATCTCGAGCCTTTAATTATTCATCTGCCACTCATTCGTCTTTAATCCCCGACTTTCTAATCTCCTCGTCAATGGATTTATTGTACGTCGCGAACTTTTGCCCTTCCGCTTTCTCCCCCATCAACGGGGACAAATTGGAAGACGATTTGTTTAATAACAAGAGAGCAGTTGCAAAAGGTATCAATTTCACACTTGACATTTGAAATACATTTCAATTGATATTTGTAAGAGGAAAAAAATATGAATGGAACTCACCTTGACACGTGCAAATAACATTCTTGTCGTTTCCATTCTGTAGCACAGACGATTTAAAACAGGTACAATTTTGTTTTCCTACACGATTTTGATTTCCTAAGCTTATACTATGACTGTCTTTTGTGTCGACACTTTTCGCTATGTGTACACCCGCTGAATCCACACTGTCGATGGGATCGCCTTTTCGTTTAATTATTTGAATGTCCACATCAACGCCATGAAGCTTCGACGCCACCGCCTACAAATAAATTGCTGTGTTATAGGAAAATTCTTCCGTCAGTTAGATTAGGGCTTTTAATGAAAATTGTGCCTATCCTTTCGATGAAGTTAGAGGAATTTAATATCAATAGAATTTATAAAAAAAAATGTAAATACATTTTAAGAGCATAAGGAAAAGTGCTCATGCTTCGTACTGGCCAAGCTTTGCAAGTATTCAAATTTTCCTGTGTTTCTATATAGGGGAAAGTACTCTCTCTTCGAATTTTCTTTAAGTTTTCCTAAGATACTTAAACATTTCTATTGAATATTAGTTAGTTTATTATCAATTACTGATAATTATGTAATTATCATGCGGAAATCTCTTCGGAAAAGTAAAAGCAATTCACATTATTCGAAAGCATGAACGTTCGAAGGGAGAGTACTTTCCCCTACAATCTTTTACATAATTAACATCCCTTATCGTAAAAATCTACTATCACAAGTCAAAGATAAAATTAGCTTGGAAGAGGCTGATTTTGTGGGTGGTGGAAAATTTACAAATCCTACCCATAGCCATCATTTCTAATGATAAAAGAAATGACAAAGCGTCCCAGCTTTGCAGAGTGCTCGAACTCACGAGAAAGAACTCTCCGTGTATTATCTTTTCGCATGCTTTTTGGGTGCATATCGATTTACTGCCGATTAAATTTATTTATAAATTTAAAAATCATTTCGAAAGCACCCGGAGATCTTGTCAGGGGCCTTCTCAAATCGAGATATCAGTAATTCATATTTTAACTTCCTCTGCTTTTTGTGCATCGATAACTTTTTTTCAATGTGAACAGCCGAAAGGCTCAACATGTAAAGTATACTCTTTTTGAATTTTATATTCCTAAAGATTGAATAAATGAATTGAAATAAAGAATTGTTTAAGAAAACAACATAAATTAGAATATTTTAGTATAACAAGCATACGGACAAATAAGAAAGTAAATCCGAGAAAGACATATCAGTTACGGGTACGTTACCGATTAATTACGCAGATTAAACAAAATGAAGCCGGGTTGAAAATTTCAAGATCTTTCAATAAAATCCAAACTTAAACAAATCGGTTAAAAAACAGACATACCAAAGTGGTTAAAGTTTGATCTTCGAAAATTCGATATCGAAATATTTTCCGAACACAGGTATCTAAGGACGAAATATTCATCTTGAAAATATATCTTGAAAATATTTTCCGAACACAGGTATCTAAGGACGAAATATTCACCTTGACTACCTTAAAACATGTTCGAAGATGAAAAAAAATCTTGGAGGCGTTTTCGAAATAAACCAAAAATACAATACATGGTTTTGGAGGAGAAAAAGTGGGTAGGGAAAAAAGGAAAAAGACTAGGTACCTAATGGGTGTAAACACAAATAGATTTTGATTCTCCAAAAGTGTCTTGGATAAAAAGTAAATGGAACTCTATTTGCACAAAGAGTCGTTGATGTTCGAAGAATTCAAATTTAATTTCGAATTTTCATACTAAATTTTCGAACAAAGTTAGGAAATTTATGAAATATCACACTAAAAAGCTGACAAAAGAGTTACTCAGAGATTATTGAGTGATTAAATAAATGGGACAAGAACAAGTGTCATTGTACTGTTTTTTTCCTAACATCAACTATGTGAAGACCGTCACATTTTGACACTTGAGCACTTCGAAATTGAAACAGAATGTAATTCAGCCACCTTGCGAAAGTATCAAGAAGAAAGTCTCTTTTTGGCTTTTCAAATAGATTTTTGCGAATGGCTTTTCTTTTTACCAAACTCTACTTCTGTACGTAAAGAATGTTGACTTATAAGGGGAAGGGGAGTCGCCGAAAATTTAAAAAAAAAATCCAAGAAGCCGTTTTCGAAATAAAGCCGAAAAACATACTTTTGGAGACGCAAAAGCAGATGAGGGGGGAAGGTGGTCTGATACTTCAGCGGTGAAACACGATCCAGAAGACTCGAAATACTTCTGGTTCATCCAGGAATTTCAATTAGTTCAGAAATTCAAGTTCATTGCTGGTTGAACTATTGAAACTTAATGGCACAGAAATTATGGACTACGCAAAAAGTTCTAGAAGCCAAGATTAATAATCCTCTCGTTCAGTAATAACCTTCCTGATTTAAGAGCTCTCTCCGGTTGAAGTTTTTCCTTTACCGATTCAAAGGAACATCAGAGAGAACTTACCTAAAAACCCGTTGGAATTTCGAACGTTTTAACCGACGAGTTACACAAAAATCAGCAAGTTCATCAAAAATACATTTATTTTAATGAAATTGCAATTCAAAAGTTCTGCCATCTTGAAATTCCACAAAACCACACAAAAATTTACTTTTTGTAGCAGACGTTTGCACATTGTTGTTGAAATTGTTGACGATTGACATATCAAGAATCTCGAAATTCGAAATAACAGAACAATCAGCGATAAAGCGGCCAATACGTGAACTTGCACTTTATTCTTCCGGTAGATTTTCGAATAGGTTTGGCTTGGCTTTAGAGTGACTTTGTATCTTCGAAAGGTTATTACTGAACGGAGCCAATGGCTCCAATGGAGTCATTCGAAAATTTACCGGAAGCCTAAAGTGCAAGTTCGCGTACTCGCCACTTTAGCGCTGATTGTTCTGCCATTTCGAATTTCGATATACTTGACACTTCAATCGTGTGCAAACGTCTGCTGCAAAAAGTGAATTTTTGTGTAGTTTTGTGGAATTTAAGGATGGTAGATCGTCTTAATTGCAATTTCATTCAAAGGAATGTCCTTTTCATGAACTTGCTCATTTTGTATAACTCGTCGGTTTAAACGTTCGAACTTCCAACAGGTTTTTAGGTAAGTTCTCTCTGACATAACTTCGAATCGGTAAAGGAAAAACCTCAACCGGAGAGAGCTCTTAAATCGGGAAGGTTATTACTGATCAAGAGGAATAATGACTTATGGGGGGGGGGGGGTCGTCGAAAACCGGAGTCGATATCTCTTACTGTTAGGCCTTTCGCCGTGTCACAAGTTGGAAAAAGTGAATTATATAACAGCGCTCTCTTTGAGTTCGAGCAGTAAAACAGATGCTTAGAAATATAAATTAAACGTGATTCTTCCGTAATCAGCTTCAGTCTATGTGTTAATCAGTAAAAATCACAAACCTTGAACAACATGAGCAGTTTTCCCTAATTAACATAAAAATCAATCTAATTTGCTCGAGAAAATTAGTATAGAAAAAGAACATGGCATATTTGCAAATGAAATGATCACACAAAGTTTTTAGTAGGTAATTCTATATTAATCTTTATCATAACATAAATACTCATGAAAAATCAAAATTACTCTCTTCACTTAGAACGAAAACATTTTTGTACATTTCTATTTTCTACATATTTAATATTTAATCAATTTAAGAAGAAGCATTGTGTAAATGAGGCGAAATAGGCGAATTTTGAGCAATAATGAATTATGTAAACTCTTAAAATTTGATTAAAACACGGAGATAAGCTGAAATTGACCGACAATTTTTTTTAAATAAACCTAAAAACCGCAAGTGCCCCCCCCCCCTTAATTCAGCAAATTAATAGCAACCCATACTTATGGCACTAATAACATTTTTATTACTATTATAAATTAAGAATATTTAATAAAAAAGCAAAGGTTTTTGACTGTCAAGTCCGGCTTTTCTTCTAAATCCTTTATAAAAAGTTTGCATTAGATTGCTAAAGGCCCAAAAGAATATACATATAAAATTTTAATGCACATTGAAATAACAAAATTATGGAACCAAAATTTTTTAACCAAAATAGTTTTAATTAATGAATTTGGATGTCAGTTGCACAAATTAGATTTATGGTTCGAGACATTTACATTTACCAAAACCAAAAATTAACCACCATATCGTAATTTGACTGCTAATTTATTCATTTTACTTAATTTATTTATTGATCAATTTAAATTTTCTACTGACCAATTAAGTATTTGAAAGCATTTTTACAAAAGAAACATTTTTCCGTGTTGCTCACAGTGAGGTTATTATTATAAGTTAAAACTTCAAGTTACCGCTGAACTATGATAATGTGCAAACTTCCATCTCGTTCATCTAATTACCTGTAATTATGTTTTCTATCATAGGAGTGAGAAATAATTTTCTTTGAGAATATGACTATAAACACGTTAACAGACATTAAACATTAAGAGCTAATTGATAGAAAGCCGAGTTTTTGGAATATTAGCACCACTTTTTGTCTTGTACATCCAAAATATTCAAAATATAATGTTTGTTTATTAACTCTTAAGTAATGCTTCAACTGCCTAAAGTTCGAACACACTCCTGACAAATGCAGACTCAAGTTGGATTGTAACAAGTGTTCTAGCACCCCATTCAGTAGCAACTAAATTGCTTCTGAACAATCTACCCATTCAGTCTGCGTTTCATCTGCATTCGTCAATCCAACATTGAAGCTTAATTTAATTCTCTATTTGTTCTACTCTTCATACGTATCACTGTGATTCTGATTTAAAACGGGCCACCTTGTGTTCAATGTTATTTTCAGGGTTCTCTTTCCGTCATCATTATACTTTCTCTTAAAAAGAGGAATCTTTTCTACTTGGATGATGGTTTATTTTTCATTATAATCTTGTAAGTGTAAAGGAGAATTGGCAAAATGATCGTATAACAATTTAGCCCCACAGCTCAAAGTAGCCCTACCTCCCCCTATTTTACTCAAAATGGAGGTAAGGGCAGAGCACACCCTATTTTTCAACTTATTGACCTAAACTAAATAATCAAAAAAAATTGAAGCTAAAAAAAGATTGCATGTTGTTAAGTCTATCGTCTTCCCATCATCAATCATAAGAATATTTATGTTATGATAAAAATTTTATATTTTGCTGAATGTTCCTTTGGAAATGCAGAATAAATTTGTTGCGCAATCTCATGCTAAAATTTATGAGAAAGATGAATACGAAAACAAAATATTTTCCAAAAGACAATGAAAAATGTTAGTGCAAAACGAGTGAAATTAAAGTTCATGCTTAAAGATTAATTTTCTGAAAAAAAAATACCTTCACTATTCCTATGACAATATGTTCAAGACCGGGACGTTCAGAATAGTAATGTAACTTGAGACCACTTTCACTCTCCGTACATCGGAAGGAGGGTGCTCTCATGCCCGGATACAGCGTTCCCAAATGGTCGTGAAGAGCGTCGAGATTCTGTGAATGGATTATTTTTTTTGTTATCATGATTATAATTTATGCGGAAATTTGTCATGCGTGGTGCGTTTTATCACGTACCTGCAAAAAATCCCGTGGAGTAGCACCAAGGACTTGGAGAATTTTATCATACCCAGAATCCTGACAGAACTCAAAAAAGGTCTTCCCGAATAACTCTAAAATAGCATCAGCGGGTATTTCTGCAAAATTAGACATCATCTATATTTCACAAAGTGCTATAATATTGTACGCAAAAGTCGGTGAAGTTTTGCGCTGTGACTGGTGTGGTTTGGACGGATGAGAAGGGTGAGAAAGCGGTAATATTTGCGGAAATTAGGGCAATGAATTTAATTTTTGCAATTTCATAATATTTTGTGGAAATTTTCCCCGCAAAATTTTCACTAACAAGTTTAGGGTATGCCTCAAAGTTCAGGTATAAGGTAGATGTCACAGGATTTAAGGCAATTTATTAATGGTAGACATTAAACTCACCTAATATTTCAACAGCAGCACCTATCAGATTGTATGTTATTTCATCATCATAGATCTGTCGGACGAGAAATTGTCCCTCCATCGTTACTTCAGCCTTTTTTCTGCGAAACAAAAAAAAATTGCAGAAAAAAAGCAAAAATTACAAAATTTTTATATACTCAATTTTCATGCTCCAACCCATTGTTAATTTGAGTAATTGGCAATGATTGTGCACAACAAATGGTCGTTATATACAGCATTTTCCATATACCAAACACTTAATTACCCCAAACCAAAGTTATTCGCTGAAATCAGTTATTGATTTTCTGACACACAATCGTTTACAATTCACGCTACCCGCAATATTTAGGGGTGAGCCATGGGGGTATGTAAAAATATGCGGGTTTCTTATTACTTTGATTTCTTGTGGAACTCCTGGGAGCAAGATAGGAAACAAAAGAGGGAAATTAATGCGTATATATAGGTCGATAGAATACTACTTCACTGAATACAGAATAGAACCACATCGATGAATGGACTCCGGAAAAACACATAAATATCATTCAGGAGAAATTGACATTTTCTCAATGTAACACAGCTGGTAAGTGGTCCCTGATATTTATTTGTAAAGATATTTCTTCAAAAAAAAAAGATAATCCTAAGAATAATGGTAGAGCTTTCAATTCATTTTGCAATAGAAATGTCTGAATGAGATATTTGGCTATTATAACTGACTTGAATAAATAATAATGGAATATAAATATATGTAACGGTGGCAGCCAAAATCCCGAAAGGCCAAAATCCCGAAAGCCAAAATCCCGAAAGCCAAAATCCCGAATGTTCAAAATCCTGATAGGAATGAAATTATATGGAGGAAAATGTTTAGAATAATTTCCCAAGACACAGAAGATTTCCCTTTGCCTCCAGCAAGCGCGGGTACAATCGTGGGAGTAGTTATAACACTTTAAAGAATTCGGGATTTCGGCTTTCGGGATTTTGGCCGGGACCCATATGTAAGATATCTGATATTTAACATTTATAAATATGGAAAGTCATTTTTGTTTAGTGAATTAGCAGATTAGATTCAAAACATAGCTAAAATATTTAGATGGTTCATTTAATTTTCACTTTGCTAAGAAATTTACCAATTTTTGGACATTTGCAAATTCCTGTTTTATTTATAAAATTATAAAATTTAATTTTTACTAATCAAAACACTGTACAATCAACTGCAGCCTCTAAATAAGGGGCCCATCAAGCGTAATAAAAAGTGAAGTTATTTTTGACTTCTCCTTGTAAAAATTTTGCAGATATTGCACCGCGACTTAAACAAATTTGCTCGTAGTTCTTGTATTATTTCGGCGAGCATTATGAAATATGTATTTTTAGATAGCTTTTAATGCACGATTTCGAAATATATCAGACTGATAAGTCAATTCTCTTTAGGAAAAAACTTGCCAATAGTCTTCAGTGCCTATATGCAAAAACGTATGGAAAAATAAAATGTCTAAAGGCCCCTGCTCTAAATATTATAACTATAGGGAAAATGGGTCACCTTTGAAATTATCCTTTTTTCTCCTATTTTGAAATGAAACTGAGCTTTATCGTAAGCTCCACGATGATTTGCTGAGCTAACTAAGGTACAGTTTCATTTAAAAATAGGAGAAAATAGCTCGATTTCAAATGTGCCCCATTTCAAAGGTGCCCCACTTCCCCCTAGTTATAATTTTAATACGATTTTTCGCAAGAAAGCAATTTTTCACTTTTGGACTATAGTTTTTGCGAACAAAACGCATATACAAATTAAACTTGCAACGATAAAAGTGCATTATTTCATTTTTGAGTTTATTTTAGAAAGTTTTGAGTGGAGTTTGAAGATCTGGCTCCGTTGGTCCGTGGGCTAATTAATAGAGTCTCTAGATCTACTCCGATTCGTCAGAGAGTGATCTTATGATCTCTTTTTATTTCTGGAATCTAAAGTGGCCCATCTAGTCCCCAGAAATCCAAGGAAAGTGAAGTAGGGGAAAGTGAGGCTGCGTTGAAGGTCAGGCTACATTGAAAACGCTATTTTTTACACATTTCTAAAGGAAACTGGTCTTAGCCAAAATTTGATTTAAATCCACAATTGTATTTTATATCTAAATTGTATTACTCTCGTTAAAGCCTATCTTTCTTTAGAAATGTACGAAAAATAGTGTTTTCAATATAACCCCAACTTCAATGTAGCCCCACCTTCCCTTAGAAATATATTAGTGAAGTAAATAAAAGTCTACAAGAAAAATTCTTGTGTTTTATTTAACCTAGGAGCTCATCTGGCTATCCCTTCAGTCGTGAGTCAATTGAGGGTTGTTCCGAGGGTTTAACAGGTCACACTTTACCCTCAGAATCGTAACACTACCATATGAAGTGTAGTAATAATTTTAATTGAAAAATATCTAGAGAGTTTTTCTTCATCTCAAGACTAAAACACCTTTTTAATCTTGCCGGAGCTTTCGGTCCGGATATGGACCTTCTTATGTGGTCGACTATGACTATGTTTTTGTGATTTCTTGAGGATTCGTTCACTTTCTGGGAATTAAGGAAAAACATCACAGCAGGAAAAATCAGTTGGGAAGGTTTGTATGGGATTTAAATATTTCACAATTCAATAATTTCTAAATTTTTCCTTCTGCAAAGACTCTTTCTGTGACGTGTTTGGCGCTTTTACTAAACCTAACTTTAACTTAAAACTAAAATCGAAACATAACGATCTTAACGAACTTAACGATTATAAGTAGCCTTTCATTGTATAACCTAGAATTATTTGCACATGGTCCTTTTAATGATCGATTTGATATATAATTTTCTAATTTTCAAAAACAAATAATTAGGAAATGCAATGGTACTGTAGAGCATGTTAATATAACTGCTTCAATCCTTAAAAAAAGGGATGGCAAAGCGTCCGAGGCTTTTCGAAGTACTGAAGTACTGCTATTCCTGAAAAGTACTTACAGATCATTTACTGTTTACCAGTTCTACACCGATTTGAACCGAATCACCCACAGATTCCACAAACCAGTTTTAATAATGATTAAATTAAGTTTCGCACAAAAATTACTTATCGAGTCATAACCGGTTTATTACTGGTCAACAATCGATTTGAAATGGATTAAAAATCACTCAAAACGTTGCCCAAAATACCTTAGGAGTATTAAAATTGAATTTTGGTTAAAATAGTTATCGGTTATGAATCGGTTCATTACAAATTAATAACCAATTAAAATTGGCTCAAGCTTGTCAGGAATTTCAAAACCTTTCCAACGAACCAAAACATGACCCCATTCAGTCGATAAATGCACTCTCTACACCGCCTTTGGCTTTGATCAGTTGTCGCAACTTTCTCATCACCTCATCAGCAGTTCTTGTATAGTGTGTGTATTTCCATGGTGTTAGAAGAAGTGCTGATGAGGTGATGAGAAAATTACAACAAATGCTGATCCAACTGACGAAATCGTTATTAGGAATGATTCAACGATACTTTTGTCTGTATACGAAATGTCCGCCTGGACAACCCCAAAAACATATCCAAAAATGAAAAAAATCGCACAGCGCGTATTCGACAAATTCAAAAA
This sequence comes from Phlebotomus papatasi, assembly GCF_024763615.1. Taxonomy (NCBI): domain Eukaryota; kingdom Metazoa; phylum Arthropoda; class Insecta; order Diptera; family Psychodidae; genus Phlebotomus; species Phlebotomus papatasi. Next base: position 98,595,526 of record NC_077222.1, on the reverse strand, counting down.
AGCCTGATTTTGGTCAGGGAAGGGAGGGGTGACTGAGGAAAAATTAAGGGCATGTTAACGCCTAACTTAAGGTCGACTTATCGGGCGGGGGTCCTCGAAGGTTCTAAACGTATATCTCTAATTATTTGGCCTCTAGAGCTAGCGACAGCTGGATGGACAGACGGACAGATAGACAAACACCGTAACACCATTTCCCAGAAATCGTTTGAAACGCGAAGATTAATTAAGAAAATTGGAAGGTGTAAATTTTAAGGGGTGAAAAATCAAGAGGCTCATCTCACTGTGGAGATCGAGCAGTAAACAAATAATACTAACATATTTTACATTTTCTCAGGAAATGTTGCTTTATTATCAGGTGATTTGCAATATGACATTATTGTAAGTGCCATTGGTTACCAGTCCAGACCTTGGAAACCAAGTTCGAAATTATAGAGCTTTGCAATTTATGGCCATTTTGAGAATAATTAAACCGAGAAAATTTTTACTTTTAAAGTTAAATTGGCCTTTTAAAATTCAAATAAAGTATTTTCATTAGTAATTTTGCAATAAATTTTGAAAATTGTTAGATTATGCCGGCTTCAGACTGGAGGTTTAGCTCAGTTCCCGAAGGTTAATCAGATATTTTATTGATTTTTCAAAATCTAATGGATCTTTTGCCCTTAATATTTAATTCTGAACAACAATTCACTGTAGAAAATCATGCCTGATAAGGAATTAGAAGAGTTAAGCCAGATGGCTAAGCCTTAGGTCTGAAGCCCGTATTATTTTCTGTCTGCAAAAAATGTGTCAGTTTTTTAAGAAAGTGTATGATTTTGAATAATGATCAGAAAAATAATATTAAGAGACAGAATTAAATGAACTCTTATCCTTAGTTAGTACAAGGGTATGCAGTTGCGTACAATTTCATAAAAAAAACTTAGTTATTATTTAATGGATCTTAACATTTTGTATCTTAAGTAATAGGATTGATCGAAACTTAAGATTTATAGTATTTAAAGTTTCTTATACATTTATTAATTTTGCTTTTAGTACACTTATTCTGCAACAACGTTTCAAAAAATAGGAACATTTTAGAATTAGTTTTTACACTAAGAAAAAAGAGGCTACGATTAACTTTTTTTCGTCATAACTTTAACACTTTTTAGATGTAAAAATATATCAACATTTTTTAATGTTAATTTTGCACCTTTTTAAGGGTAAAATTAACATGAAAAAGGATAACTTTAACCCGCGATACACCTAAAAGGGGTAATATTTACACCGATTTTGGATCAATACTGCAGGGTAAAATTAACATTTCCGTAATGCTATTTTAACTTTTTCGGATTTCTCTCAGTGTAGAAATAGTTAGAAATGGTTTAGTAGGAAGTTGAAAATTCCCAATTGGTTATAACATTAACACAATGATTAATCTCTGTTTTAAAGTCTCATAATAGAAATTTGGGCTTTATTTGAAATAAAAAAAACGTAACTCCGTCTGTAAAAGAAATGGATTACGTGCTGCAATTACATTAAAAAATGTCTCGTGTCCTGCGAATAAATTTAACTGCTCTTTAGGATTCCTTTTTAATTTCGCAAGCATAACAATCCCAACAACAATAAACGTTGAGCGGTCTATATCACAACTTGAAATGTTATATATCTGTATATACAGGAAGAGAACAGACAAGTGTAATTTTATGTGTTAGCAAAAATAAGGGTTTCCGTCGGCCTGGTCCTAAATCGCAAGAAAGTTTCTCAGACAATTCGAGAAGAATTGCAATTTCACAAGATGTAAGATATAGAACTGCAAACACATTTTCAAGATGTTATCTGAATTCTTTGTCCTTTCGTATTAAATTCACATTTAAGCCGGATATAAGGAAGAATAATTTGTGGCAGCTATTCACATTTTTGATAGACTCCTTTTTAGATAGATTTTTGTGTCATAAGAAAAAGTTCTCTCAATGTTATAAGAAAGCATCTTATAGAGTAAATAGTTGTTACCTTAACATCCCCATGAGAATCACAAGAATATGGATTGATCAAAATGCAACTCTAAGATGCTTTTAGCAAATTGCTTGCACAAGTAAAGCTCCATTTACTTTATTAAGACCTATATATCCATTTCAAAAATGAAAATTGATAGATGGATGATTTGATAGAAAATATCAAATTCGAAATTCGCTTTGATAACTTAAATTTTAGAGGATGTGATAGATGAATGTAGTTCAACAGTTTTTCGATTTTAATTACATAAATTAAATATTAACTATACGCAAGCCTATCAACACATAATTTTAATCAATAAATAAATAAATTTATTTATTTAAAGTATTTATTTAAGATTTTTTTCAATTCATGATTATTCATAACGCTTATTAAAGCTTGTTTTTTAAAATTTAATATAATTTTAAGATAAGATAAGACTTTTATTATCCCAAAATTCTGTTTTGTAATTACGTCTGCCGCCGTCTTACCATTACGGGCCTCAGCAGGTAAACCACAAAAACCCTGGGTCAGTAGGGCGTTTATGCTGTCTCATAAAATCGAGTGCATATTAAACTATGTGAATATACAACGATATATATATATATCTATAACGTTAACAGTATTAATTGGCCGATAAGGAAACGGGAGACAGTCGCAGAGAGAAAACTGGTATGGAATGAAGTGACAACAGGTTCTACAGGAGAGCGCGTGTTGAAGTCTATAAATTTTTATTCAATTTCTTTTCTATATAAGGATATTTCTTGTGTTAATTGTTTTTTATTTGAAATATTTGTGAATACAAGCAAAACGGTAGCAGATATTGACTTTCGATCTTCGGTGGCCCCCTGTACTTTTTTTTAAACAAGTAATATATTCTCTAAAGAATATTTTTCCTCTTGACTCTTCTACTCTTCTCTATTTTTAATCCTTGTTTTTGTGTATCTCGAAATTAACATAGCGAAAATATAATTGTTCGTAAAGGATCTTGGTATTTGTATATCTACTAAAGTGATGTGAACTTTGACCTATAGTTTATACTATTTGTTTCTCTAGGGTATTGGCTATCTGAAAAATCTTACATATTTATTAATAAACATAGAAGAATAATAATTTCTGTAGTCACACATGCGTGATACTGCCGCACTGTCCCTTATTCAAATTTCAATTGTTTCACCAGATAAATGAAGTCAAAATACTAAGGCTCGAGTCCCACATGATAATATAAGTGAAATCCTTTGTGAAATCAACTCAAAACTTTGTTGTAATTCCATGCTTAAACGAGCAGAACAACTTCTTACAAAACCTCTACTGACAAATAAAGGCGGTAGCCCTATTAGTAAACTTTGTTTAGGCAAAACGCTAACATTCTATTCAACTTCCTTAATAGAATTCAGCTTTGTCAACAATATTTTGTATCTCGATGATATTTATTTACATTTCAGCAAATCAATATCCATGACATGAAATCGAACGAATTGTCAATTGGTTTTGTAGTATCAATTGTAGTACGTAAATTTGATGTTTTTTAATAGAAAATTTCATACAGCGTGCGTTCTAAATACAATTAGAATTATTGAATAATAATAGATAGATGTAGTAATGTTTGCAATTTATCACCTCATAATCCAAATAATTTACATTTGAATATGAATCTACACTATGAATATTTTCATGCGAAAGTTTTCGTGTCATCTAAAATAAATGGGCCTATTTTAGAGTTATTCAATTCAAATTCATAGCAGACAACAAGCATTATTGATTATACTATAACGTTTTGTGAATAGGAGGGTTAATTTTCTATGAATCAAATTACTCGTAAAATTTACAATCATTAGAATACTAAAAACAAATTTGACTTGACTTTTGTTTAAATAGCTCAAATACATCAATATTTCATGTTCAAAAAACGTGATAAATCATACTCCATATTTCGAAAAACTATCAATAATTTAATTGATTTTTAATTTGAAGAATAATAAGTATATTATAAATATTTAAAAAGCCAAAAAGTATAATAAAATTGTACAAGATTGGTCTAAATTCATTAGATTTTACTATATTCAAATTGATTATGATTAATCACCCATTTTGACAAGGGGGAGATATTAGGGTCAGAAGTGGTGTACAACTGAATGAAGTGCTTGGAAGTCTTTGGAAGTGGGAGTGTCCGAAAATAAAGTCATCTCTGTCTAATTCCGAATTTTGCAGACTGTACGTTACTTTTAGCTCAGATTTTAAATTCTAGTGGCCGAAAAAGTTTTTTTTTTAACATTTTACAAGTTCGGTTATGATAATAATTTGGAGTAAATAACGCTAAAATTTATTATAACTTAAGGAGTAGCTATTAAAACTTATACTCAATAAGTATCCCGTAGATTTCCTCCAGCATGTATGTTTACTTTCTTGCTTTTACTGGTAAGATTATAATGTCTTACATCCCCCTAATGCTGAGTATCTTTCTAATAAGTCGGTATGTCCTTTGAAGGACTTTTATAAAATACGTCGGAAATGAAAAGGTACCTTTGTAGTATTTAATGTTAGTCGAATTTTGGAAAGGCCTAAGTGATGGACTTCAACAAAAAAAAACATTTTTGGGGTTTATTTAGATTGTGTTTAAATGATTGAAGAATGGCTTAGAAAATTTCGATATAAGGATATAATTATTGAAAAGATCAACTTTATTTAAACGGGCTCTGACATTGATGGCAATATTGTGAGTATTCGAGTGGAAAAAATTATCGAATTGAAGAAATTATCAAGATTTTAGGAAACAATAATTCGATCGTATTTCGCTATTTAGAAAAAGCTTGGATGTATTTAAAAGCTCGATACATGGGTGCCACATTTTTTCACTGAAAGGAATAAGGAAAACTGCCGGAACTGTATGAACTGTATTACGGGTTATTATGGTACTTTTTGCTCGTAACCTTTTAAGCAAAGACCTCTATCCAATTCCGGAATACACGATTTGCCGGATCCCGTGTTATGTTTAAACGGGTATGAAGTCTTTGGGGATAACGGCAATTAAGTAAGAGCGTGGTGATGCATGGGGTTTTAAGAGTAACCTTAGAGACATCTCACTGATCTGACCGCTATCCTGTCGGATGATATATTTTTCGGAATAACTTAAGTAATGTTTTCAAACGGAACAAGAAACTTTTAGCCGATAAAAAATGGTCAACTTTTGGAAAACAATTATATTTGATACAATATTAAATAAATTTGTTTTTGAAATGCATGAATAGTATTTATGGATTACAGGCATGGAAAAATAAAAATTTGAAGGATGATTTTCGATTTGATTTTTAATATGAAGAATATCTGCTGCAAGAAATTCAAAATATAAGCAAAATATTAAAAAAAAAAACTATATCTAAAAATAAATTTCTTGAGAATTTTTTAAACAGATTTTTCATATTATTAAATAAATTATTGATTCCTAAGTATGAGAATTGCATGAAGTGTAAGAAGTGCCGGAAGTATTGCAGCTTTTTCGGGAGTTTTCCGAAATACTGGAAGTGTGAAGAGCTCCTCTATATAAATTGTGGAAGTGTCTGGAAGTAGTGTACACTGTACACATTTTCACCCTAATATCTCCCCCTTGCATCTTGATGATTTTTAATATGGCTTGTTTTTACAATTACTTTCTTTGTGAAAGTGTAAAGAAAAAAGAATGAAGAAAATAAATTTTCTCTGCTCCAGATGAAAGAGTGTGATCCATTCTTACCGAATCTAATTCTAGGTGTATTTTCAAGTTGTGGCATCCGAGTGGAAACAAATAAGATATTGGGTGAGAGTGTACTGAACTACTGATTCATTGAGCTATTGCTTTATATACATTCAGTGATCCTTTACAGAGGACCGCTACTTCATAGTCATAATGGACTTTGCCATCTTATTGTAATTCATCTCGAATGGATGGTATATTGGACTTTCTTTGATCTTTGTCTCATACATGACACAGGTTTGAGACAAAGTTGGTGCACTATCTGCTTAGTGGATGGTATTAATCTTTTCCGAATTTATCATCTTATGTATAATTTCCACTGTTTACTTAGAGGCTGATTTATCTGAGAGAGGATTTTTTCATGTTTAACTATTTTTAGGTACAGGGAGTCTTGGGATTATGCTCTTCCGGAATTATGCGCCTGGCGGGATTATCCACAAACAATTATAAAAAAAGTACTCTACCTTTGAACGTTCATACTTTCGAATAATGTGAAGTACTAATAATAATGCAAATTTTCTTTTAGTTTTCCTAAGAGACTTACACATTTTTATTAAATATTAGTTGGCTTACCATCAATTGATGATAATTCCGTGATAATTTATTGTAAATCTCTTACGAAAAACAAAAGAAATTCACATTATTCGAAGGCATGAACGTCCGAAGGGAGAGCACTTTTCCCTATTCATCTTTCATCAATTTTGGCTGAACAAATTTAAAATTGAATTGAAAAATTTTTACTTGATTTATGAACTGATTGAAATCGGTTGGGAACTTATTGAAATGCCCAAAAGCATATGGATAGAGGGAAACTCATATAGAGCGTTTCAGCGCTTCGCAAATTTCCTTTATCGTTGTTTTTCTTTCATGAAAAATGAAATAAAATAAACTCTGCATAATGAACTAAAAAACATAAATTTAAATATGATTTTTCTGATACTGAACGTTCATAAACAATTTTTCATTTTTCCAGTAAACATATTATTTGAATTTCAAATTAGGTCTCTTTGAATTTAATATCTCACAAAACAGAAACGATGAAAAATATTTTTTTTAGATCCATGCATAAAGTAGGTATGTGTCTCATCATATTCAATCATATAATATTTTTTTAATATTATGGTATTAAATTTGTTTAGAAAAACTTTTTCGATGGTAATTCATAAATGCTTGATTTTCTTTTAATTTCAAAACAAATTTAATAATTTCATCATGATGAACGTACAGAATGTATCATTTTCAGATAATTATGGAGGAACTTATACAAACAACGTTGTTATATTAATTATACAGTATATCTCTAGACAAAATGAATGCTTGTTTGTATGAAGCACATGAGATCCTAATTTATCATTATGAAGTATAACTATTTTGTGAAGAGGAAGTACTTAAGGAGAAGTTTACTCAAATCATTCAATTGAGTGGAGAATCTTGAAGGTTTTTGCAAACGCCTCATCAAGTGCAAGCTCTTGCATTCTAATGGACCGGTGGAATATTGATGAAGAGTTCTTCAAAGTTATAATGGGACCTATTCTATATTCATTCTCAGTAAATACAAGTTTAATTGAATAACTCGCGAAAGATGATTAAAAGACTTTTATTTACATTTTTTGATTTTTGGTATTAAAGCGTTCTACACACCTTTTTGCTCGGGAAAATTCATGAAATCTAAATTCACATTCCTTTCCTTTCTAAGCGTTTTGCATAGGGTGAAAGGAACGTCTATTGACACTTTAAGAATTCGTGTCAGCACCTATTGACACCCTCCTCTGTACCATTTGGGATATGAAATTTGAACATCTCTGTTTATAGTAAAAGCTATATTACAGAAAAAACGTTATATTACTTATATTTTACTAAATACATTAAATAATTTTCTACATTTTGGCAAAAGTGTCAATAGGGGTTCCCTGTCGAACAGACGTTCCTCCGACCCTATGTCTATCAAACTCTTTCGCATTCAAAATTGGATTGAACTAAATTGAATTTGTTGTAACGTTTAAAAGAAGAAGAAAAGGAAGAAATATGTGATATGTTTTGTATGTGATAGACACATGCAAAACGTTTGAGAAAGAAATGGATGTGAATTTTGATTTAATGAAATTTTACTGATCTAAAAACTGTTCTGAAGCTGTGTTATCTATCCCATTTCTTATATCAGGAAAACTGCACAAAGTATCATTTTTCGTTCTTTTATTTCTCAACCATTTTGTATGTCTATCTCACTCCTTGAAACCTAAATCAGATTGAATTAATTTAAATTTGTTGTCATATTCAAAAGACGAAGAAGAATGTGAAAAAGCGGGACAAACATATGTAAAATTTGAGACAGAAAAGGATGTGAATTTTGATTTAATGAAATTTTCCTGGTCTAAAATATGTACTGAACCTGTTGTCTGAAGTACACTATTTACATCAAGAAAATTTCATGAAATCTAAATTCATATTCCATTCCTTTTTAAACGTTTTGCATGTCTATCACACTCTTTCGCACTCAAAATTGGATTGAACTAAATTGAATTTGTTGTGATGTTCAAAAGAAGAAGAAGAGGAAGAAAGAGTGCAATAGACATTTGCAAAATGTTTGAGAAAAAAAGGATAAGAATTTTGATTTAAAGACTCTCCTTCTTCTTCTGAATTTAATTCAGACCAAACTTGAGTGCGAAAGAGTGTAATAGACATTTGCAAAACATTTCAGAAAGAAAAGGATGTGAATTTTTACTTAATGATATTTTCCTGGTCTAAAAATTGTGCTTTAGCTGTTGTATCTAGCACTCTCTTATATCAGGAAAACTGCATAAAGTAAAATTTTTAATTCCTTTATTTCTCAAACATTTTACATATATCTATCTTACTTTTTGACACTTAAATCGGATTGAACTAATTTGAATTACTTATGATGTTCATAAGAAATAAAATAAGAAGTGTGCGAAAAAGTGTAAAATGCATATGAAAACTTTTTGAAACAGAAAAGAATGTGAATTTTGATTTAATGAAATTTTCCTAGTCCAAAACGTATACTAAAGCTGTTGTCTCAAGTCTCTATTTAAGGTACAGTAGTAGGTTTAGTACACTATTTAAGGTAAAGTGGTACAAGTTGGACAGTGGTACAAGTTGGACAATGGTACAATTTGGACAGGGCTTTTTGTCTTGATAAATTTAGTACTTCATTTTTAGTTGTATATTTTTAATGCTTTAGTTTTATAATTTGGTTCCTTGTGCTTAAAAACAAATTTTGTACTGTATTTATAAAGAAAAAAGCCATGTCCAACTTGTACCGGCGAATTGTCCAACTTGTAATACTAATTCCAAATTATATCACTTTACCCTATATCAGGAAATTTTCATGAAGCATAAATTCACATCCCTTTCCCTTTTAAACGTTTTTACATGTCTATCAAATTCTTTCGCATTTAGAATTAGATTGAATTAAATTGAATTTGTTGTGATGTTCAAAAGAAGACGAAGAAGAGTGCGAAAGAGTGAGACAGACGTATGCAAAGCTTTTAAGAAAGAAAAGGATGTCAATTTAGATTTCATGAAATTTTCCTTATCTGAAAGGAGTTTAATTTTCACTGACAAATTTTAGCGAAATGCAAATTGCTCTGACAATTGCGATAAAAATAGGTCAATATAAAAATAAAACCTTTGAAGTTTTGATGGTATGGATTTTCCATTCAATGGGATTTTCCCTTTGGCGAAATTGGTTTAAGAAGCACAGCACAATTTTAAATTAGACTGAATAAAACCAATTTTATGTTGAATTAACACTGTTACAATTGCAACTAAATGTACTAATCCTTACAAAATGGAATTCAAGGAAAGTACTTTTCTGTATAAGTGTTTTTGCGGTTGAAAATAACGAGTCAATTATGTTTATGTTCTAATTTCCACAACACGTGTATGAATTTTCTAACCACTTGTTGTACACACGAAAATAATTGTGGTTTTTGCATAAGTTGTAAAGAAAAGAGTGGAAAATTGAGGTGGAACAATACTCTTATGATTGTGACTTTTCTATGAGCTTTAGCAACAGAAAATGTCTTTTGGCCAAATCAAATTTTCTCTCACAACAAAACTTTTCACACTCTTCCATCCCAAGAACTTTGTCAAAATTACTCATACAGAGTTTGATTGTATATGGTGATATTTTATGCAAATTTCAATTCGCGTACATCATACGGAACGAAAGAATATCCAAGTTTGTCAAGTTTATTACTGTGTGACGAATAAGCAGAAAATTCTTTCTCATACATATCTGCAGTATTATAAAAAAAAAGAATAAGTCTTTTCCTGGATCCTCCTTCAGCTTCTGCTATTTCCAACCAAAATTGTTCTTTTTGGTACGTAATGTGAAATGAAAAAGTGTCAAAATGTATCCTGTGTCTGAAAGTGTAATAACAGTGAGAAATACTTGTATACAGAAGACATGACGTTTCACATTAAGGACTATTCATCTTTAGAATAGCATTCAAGACAGAAAAAGACGATTGAGGGAAAATTGTTGTAACCTCAGCCACAAAAAAATGTTAATGCTTTGATCCATGAACAAAAACATCGTCACATCTTCGTTCCAGAAACTTAGCTATATCTTTTTCTAACTGAAAATGCTTCAAGAGTGAGAAAGAAAGTTCTGTCTTCAGACTATTTTTGTCTTAAAAATTTTAATTCAAGATATTTACGCTATTACCATAATGAATTTTCTCTTTATATGCAAAGGAAAAAGTGGATTATATTATGAACAAGTGTACTTTCTTAAGTCTCATTATCCAAGACTCTTCTATTTTTAGCTTTTAAAATAGTTGTATCCCTTTCATAAAGAACTTTTAATTGTTTTGTATTATTTTTTTGTGTCGAAATTCAATTTGAATCGTATTTATAGTGTAGGGAAAAGTGATACAAGTTGGACATAGTGTTAGAAGTTGGACAGGGATTTTTTCTTGATAAATACAATACTAATTTTTTTTTAAATACAAGGAACCAAATTATAAAACTAAAGCATTAAAAATATACAAATAAAAATGAAGTACTAAATTTATCAAGGAAAAAGCCCTGTCCAACTTGTACCATTGCATTGTCCAACTTGTACCACTTTACCCTATCATAAATTTCAAAAAGTATTATGATTTAAAATTCCCTCACAATATTGAACCAAACGAAACTCCAACTATGAAGTAAGATAAATCAAATTCAATAAAAACTGCTATAAATATTTTTCAAATATAGTTTTACAAAATTATATACCTAAACTTTACAAGGTAGATTTTTCGAATTCGACAAAGGATTTTTTGTAAAAATTGAATTTCATATGATTCCCAGAAAGTTTCATTTCAACTTTTCAACTAAATTCTACCTGACTATTAAAGAGATAAGAATTCAATTTTAACTTTTCACTCCTCATAATATTAAAAAGCTCTTTTGCACAAGAAGAACACATTGTAATGTCTTAGTTGAGATAAAAAAAAACACAAAAAAGATCTAGATCATTTTCTTTTTAAAATGATTTTTGAATAATCTTTTCTAATTATTTTAAATACGAGGTGTCAAAGCGTCCCAGGACCCAGGCTTTGCGAAGTACTCGAACTCGTGACTAGATAATATACCTCAAAAATAATTTTCCATTATTTACCGATTCAAGTTAGATTCAGTTAAAGATTCAGTTAAAGACCGATTGATTTTCGTAAAATTTTTTTTATCGTTTCATAACCGGTTCATTACCGGTCTATAACCAATTTGAAATGTTTTATAAATCAGTCAAAATATTGCCCAAATTATCTTTAGAGTAATATAATTGAGTTTTGGGATAAAAATTAGTATCGGTTATGAATGGATTCATGTGGAATCAGTTCAGGATTGGCAAGAATTCCAAGATTTTTCCAACGATCCAAAACATGATATAATTCAGTTTATAAATGCGCTTTCTAGAACCTTTTTAACCTATGACCTTGAAAAACTGTTATTCGGAATAATCCAATGGTATTTTCGTATATGGACCACTACCTGCCTGACTAATATCTAAAACATATACAAAAATGAAAATAATTAGGGGAAAGTGCGGTCCCTTCGAACGTTCATACCCTTGTTCATACCTTCGAATAATGTGAATTTCTTTTGTTTTTCGTAAGAGATTTACACTAAAGACTAAATTATCAAGGAATTAGCAACAATTGATGATAATTCTGATAATTGATGAGAGTACTTTCCTCTACTTTTGGGTCTATTGCAAACAAAAATTTGTTCTGCGTCAGATAAAGGACCCAAAGTTTGGTAACTTGGTTGGTAATAGAACCAAAATAACAAATTTATTCCTTAAACTACAAACTTTTTGACAAATTTGACAAAATTCCTATTCATTTTAGAAGCAAATTAATTTAAAAATCTTTTTCTTTAAGAAAAGGAAAAATTATAAGGTCAACTGGTCATTCGTATGATATTTCCATTATTCTAAAACAAAAAAAAGATCCATAAACAAATTTTCCCAGTAATAATATTACATTTGGGTAGTCAAAGCTAAGAAAAAGCCATAGTAAAGTTTATTGTAGATGACGGTTCTTAACGTGAGAAAATTCGGATTGTATACTAATTCGATTTGGAGTTGAATTTGACAGATGTTATGCAGCAATTTTGAATAAATGCAAATTTTTCAAAATATCTAGGATTTGGATGAAGTCACAGAAGGATGATAAAAAAATTGGTAAAATGTAAACCAAAATATTCTCTATTATTTTCCCAAAGAACGTCATCTTAGCGTTTACTCTGGAAACGAATAGGGTCGAATGAACACCTCTTCGACAGGGAACCCCTATTGACACTTTTGTCAAAATGTTGAAATTTATTTAATATATCTTACAAAATGTAAGTAATATGGCGTTTTGTCATTAATCTACGTTTTTCGATAAGGATCAGTGTTCAAATTTCGTATTCCAAATGGTACAGAGTAGGGTGTCAATAAGCCCTGACACGACTTCTTAAAGTGGAAATTGGTGTTCCTTTCACCCTAAACCAATTTAATTGATTTTAAACTCGTTTTTTGTCAGAGGTTGTCTTGTGTCCATGTGACGACCTTCAACTATTTCAGATAATTGTAGAAATTGTTGTATAATTATTGAGCTTCTTGAAATTATTCCATAATATTTATTAATGAATTTCATAAAACTTCTAAAACCAATTTGAAAATTTCTAAAATTAAGTGTTCAGTTTCTAAAATCAACACGGAAAATTTCTAGAACTGATCCCACAAAATTACTAAAGTCCTATTGGAAAGTCAATAAATTTAACCGTTCAATAACTAAAATTATCGCCGTAGGCTACATAAATTTACCCTCACTGTGTTTTAAATTTAGTGCCGAATGGTACAAAAATTAACCCTCGAGGTTCAAAAATTAACCCCCAGTTTACTAAAATTTACCCTCATCGTGCTTTAAAATCAATCCAAAAACTTACTAAAATTACCTACTAAAACTAATTTGTTACTAAAACTAATTTAACTTACTATAATTAATTTGAAACACAAAAGCAACCCAAACAGTATGATATTATATTGACTTCCGGTTTTTGAAAACCCCCCGAAAAATAAAACTATTTCTGTTTTCAATAACTTGTATTTTAATAGATATAGACTGGTAAAAACAGACAATATCTTACTTAGTTACTTAACTGACGAGGACTTCTTTAGCATCTATACATGTTCAAAATTGCCCTAGTCTGCTCTACATAATCTTCTTTAAATCGGACGTCTATTGCATTGTGATGTTTTAGCTGAGATTTACGAAATTTAGCTCCATTCTTATACATTCTTTTACAAAGACTATAAGAATGTATTTAATAAAGAACACAAAAAAATTCTAAATATAAAAAATAATGGTTATATGTGTATATAATGTGTTGTTGAACTAAAACAATTTATCTAGTCTGAAGGATAAAATTTATTTTGCACAAGATTATTCTCACAGAAGCAGTGTAAAGTTCTACATAAAAGATAAATAACACTTTCATGGTCAATTATCTTTAAAAGATATCTAAAGCAAAACCCAGACATATAAATACTAGCTGTGCGAAGGAATTATTTATCACTTGGCACTCCGGGCATGAAATATAAAGGATTTGTTGGAAACTTTTAAAGTTCTTTAGAAAATCTAGACAAAATAACGTTTTATTGCTCTATTAAACTCTGTGTAAAAACGGTAAAAACATATTTTAAACATTTTCTACTTCACTGAAGCTATGAAAGTTCTTAAAATTTGAACTATAGTGTCACAAAAAAGATCCCAAATATAATATTTGTTTCATTGTAATGCCCGATGCACAATAATTTTTGTTTTGTAAACATGTTTTTGACATTTCAATGAGAGTGAATGAAATCGAGATCTAGTCATCTCGCTCTCTCTCATATGAAATTTTGAAAACATGTTTACAAACAAAATTTATTGTGCGTTGGGCATAATGCTATTCATAATATTATGATAAAATTTTAAACTTCCTGTAGGTGGGGACGGAAATTTATAGGTATCAAAAAATCGAGGGATTTATATATTATATTACATTCTCCTTCCCTAGATTTTGAGCAATAATTAAACATGACATGAGTAAATATTTGAAATCAATTTTATGAGTTTGCTACCCAATATGTCCCTTTGGAAAGTCTACCATGTGTATGGAGATAAGCAAATTTCCATTGTCACTCAGAGTATCATATATAAAAGTATATTATAAGTACTGGCCAGAGGACATAATTTTTCGTTCACAGGGGAGGGTGAGGAGGATTCACGCATGTTTTATTTTTGGTTTTTTATGCCAAATTTAATATAGAGGAAAGGGTGGTACTTTCCCATATAATACAAGATATTATGTTACTCGAATTGACTCACTATACATTTGATAAATTGACAGCTGTTCTGCGTCTAATTAAAATTATGATATTACATTAAATTAAGGACTTATTAAGTACTTAATAAGTACTTAATGTGTTAGCTGGGTTGGGTGAAGTAAACTTTAAACAACTCATCTTTTTCACATATTTCTTAATTAATTTTACCCACGGATTCATTGTATTTAAAATATTTAGTCCTATGTCACATAAAGTAGAGCAGAGGTGAGCGAGAACCGTTTGAAATCGAGCAAACGTCAAATGAAAATTTTACGTCAAGGATCAAAACTTCTTTCTTCTTTTTCTTCCTCTTTATGTTTATTAGGCTGTCGGACTCAATCAGGTCCATATAACCAAACGGTCAAAACACAATCTATACATCGTCGGTTGCGGCTACCTCTGTCGTATCTGCATTTGTTTTGTATCTGCATTCGGAGCAAGCTACAATACAGACGTCGCCTCTTGCGTGAAATGCTGACACAAAAGAAATGCAGATACGACAGAGGTAGCCGCAACCGACGACATGTTTTGACGATTCGGTTTCAAACCTTTCAAAAGGTTCTTGCTTGCCCCTGCAGTAGAGTTTTGCGAATCAGAATCTTTCAATTTCGAACGGCGACGGTTGTATTCAAAATGTCAATTGTGGGGTTATATTTAAAAATTTGAGTTGTGGATAATTGAAAATCAATTTTTTATGCTGCTTCCAGAATGTTTACATACATTATGATCATATAAAATGACAAGAAAGTACGCCACAACGAAAATTTGTGAGGAAGTACGGGCTTTTGACTCAAAGTTCAATTCCATCTCATATAAATTTCGTTAGTTTTGAAAATATCCTTTGAATTTGGGAGGTGAAAAATCATTTATACCCCCCAAGCTTTCAAATTTAAAAGACTCAACTGTATTTATTATCGGAGGCAGCCAAAATCTCGAACGCCAAAATCCCGAAAGGGCCAAATTCCCGAAAACCAAAATCCCGAAAACCAAAATCCCGAAAACCAAAAACCCGAAAACCAAAATCCGGAAAGCTAAAATCCCGAATGTACAAAATCCTGAAAGGGACATAATTATATGGAGGATAATGTGAAGAATAATTTCCAAAGACATAGAAAATCCCCCTTTGATTCCAACAAGCGCGGGTGCAATCGTTGTAGTAGCTATGCCACTTTTAAGAATTCGGGATTTTGGCTTCCAGGATTTTGACCAATTAAAGATTTTGGCTTTCGGCATTTTGGCGTTCGGGATATTGGCTTCCGGAATTTTGGCTTTCGAGATTTTGTCTGGGACTCATTTATTATGTATTTTTATATTATGTACAATTAATTCGTCTAATCTCGCTGAAAATCACTTCTTTAGGATTTGGATAAATGGCCATAGAGGATTTCTAATTGCGTTATAACGTACGGCACAAGGGAAAGTTCGGGCATAAGTTACTGGAATTTAAATTCTGTCCATCTAGATGGAAAATTGAGGAGTGCCAAGTACAAGAACGACACGATGATCCGGAAGGAGGCCTATTTACATTACTGTGTGATGGAGAAACTCAAGAGAATCATCGTTCGGAAATTGCCAGACCGTATTGGAAGACGGAAGATTGGGATTGTAATTGAGGATAAGCATATATCCTGCACGACTTACAAAACGGGTTCTCTGGTATGATAGATGTGACTCAGTCAAAGGATCCGGAAAGTCTCCGTGGCTTTTACTACCTCGTCCAGGAACTCAAATGTCCCTTGTTCTCTCTTATTGGACTGCACTTCAAGATAAAGATTGAATATTTGGCTAAGGTGACGCTTGATACTCGTATTTCGTAAAAATAGTCATGGTCAATTTAATAAGAACACAAAAAATGAGTTATCCGAAGATTTATCCATCCGAACATATCACAATTTCCTCTAAAGAATATTCAAGTTATTACCGTAGATACGGATGTTTGCACTCAAGTGGTGGCTTTGCACTCCTACTTTTTGTAAGCCTCAATTTAATTCTAACACCCAGGGATGATCCATAGGCTTTATTAAAGGGCCCTTATGGTCTCTAAACCATCTTTTGAAAGATAGAATTGAAGAAAAGCTTACGAAATGTAAGGATGGTAAGTCACCCGTATCTACGGGACCTATAACTTCTTTTCGTTGGTATAAAATATCTGAAATACAGGGGAAACATTCGAACGACTCGAGCTTCGGACAACTTAATTTTTGGATTTGAACCATGGCTCTCTTCTGGAAATTTGAAGCGTTGAACTAATCTATTAAAATATTAATATTCTAAAGGGCGAATTTCATTAAAAAACATAGAAAAAATGAATTGTTTGAAGCTTGAGTCGTTCGAAGGTAGCGCGCTTTCCCCTACAGCACAAAACTAATATTTTATTAATTTCCTGAAGAAAAAAAATTTAAAGTTATACGTGCGTGAAAGTGCTCTACTCTCCCCTATGTGATATAAAATTACATATTTTATAAGGAGAATACGACAATTAGTCATCAGTCAGTGAAGCAAATTGGATTGTCTCACAAGTTAGTCTATATATATAACAAAATTACACCCCTTTCGCTAAAATGTTGACTATATATGTATATATATATAGAGAAAATGTTTGAAACATGCGATGTCCCATTAACATGTATTCAATGAATGACTTTTTGGAGAGATTATATTGTCTGAATTAATGAATTATGTTTTATATAAGATGAAACGGGTGAATGTATGACTGAAATAGCTCAACGATCTAATAAAAATGTGATGGAAAGCTAAATGAAAACTTCTACAAGTAAATTTTCTCGAAGAGGGAATATTGTGCTGAAGAATTTATAATACCACATAACACGTACCATAAGAATTAATTTCACCAGAAAACGCATTCTTTCCTGTGAATATTACATAATACATTTTTCTTTGAGTATCTACCATACCTCCAAGTTCTAGGGAGAATGTTATTAGAAATATTTAAAATATTTCCCCACCAAGGCACAAGAAAATTTATTAAAATTGATAAATGTAATGGGTTTGAAGTAAACAATGTGGATAAGTCACGCTGATGTTACAAGTGGCATCAAAGTTTACCAACTCCTTCACTGTGGAATTCTTGTTAGAACAGCAAAATTCTGCCACTCACTTTTAGAATAATTAATAAACAAAAGGAAGAAACGTGAAAGATATCACGCAGAAAGTATCTGTTTGTACAGAAGACAAAAATTACCTTAATGTCTCATGCACGATGAAAAATGAGAGAATTTAGAAAATTGATACCCTTACCTTTCGCAGAATGAATCTACCAACGCACAATCGAAATAGAATACGAAAAAACGACATTCTGAAAGCTTTTGTATCTGCTAACTCACTAAACCTACTGTATTTATATCATGCAATTTAAAATTCTGTGAATATTGTGGCTTATCTCTACTGGTACCTAGAATATAATTTTATTAAATCTGTAATACTTTAATAAGACTTTATTGTCATGGTTTAATATTTGCTAAACATTCAAATACAAAAGTCGTTGCTTTCGTCAGTATAATTTTCCTTTTGCATATTTTCTTTTATTTTAATTCCCAAATATAGTTAAACTGAACTATTAAACCTAACTTAAACACAAGAAGAGCGCGTATTACGTATAAAAATAAGAAATTGAAAATACTTTTATGTTATCCATTTAAATTTAATATCGTGTTTAATTTCTCAACCTCCTTCACCAAGAAAAATTATAGATAATAAAAATAATTCTTTACTAATTGAAAAAGTTATGTATTATCGTGGGATTTTCGGTTGAACCAGAATGAATTTTTATTGACCATTCTGCTTAGACAAAATAAAAAAGCTTGTCTACAAATTTAATACAGAATTTTCTAAATGCAGCAAAAAATCTAAAATTGCACATAGAGTGGAGTCATCACTTATGGACGTTATACCCTAGACACACTTACGGCTTAAGCAGAGAGAAGACTTAACGTAATTATAATCGGGACTGGCAGTAAACGGAAAAACCTAGACCTTTCTTGAATTTTGCTAAGTTTTGTGTAAGTTTTTCCGTCCACTACCGTTATATCGCATAATGGCCACTACACATTGGGAGCAATTTTTGTCAAAAATTGCTTTTTTGAAGGAAATTCCCTGCAGCGTTGCAGGGGGAAACGTCAAATTTCTGTCAAAAACGCAATTTTTGACGAAAATTGCTCCCAATGTGTAGACACCTTAAGACCAAAATTGTCTCAAAAGTAATTATAATCCAAATAATGATTAGACTACATTTCCATCAGCTTACCTCTAAGCCGTGCCTCGACCTAAGACGAGAGATGGATTAGTCAGAAAGTGATGGAAACGTAATCTGAAATCTGGTCATTATTTAAGTTATAATTACGTTAAACCGTCTCTCGGTTTAAGCCATAAGTGTGTCTATGGAGAGTATGTAAATATCTTAAGTTCTTACCTAAAACAGTTATCCAATAATCACAAAATTGTCAAAGTTCTATGATTTTTCGAAATCTGTTTTAAGTAAGAACTTAAGATTATTAGACGCTGTCCATTAGTGTAGAACGCTCATAAGTAATTACTCCATCCTACATAAGTATTTGTATATTATTTTTGAACGAAATATTATCAACCTTATTTGAAAAAAAGATGCACCGTAGGGGGTGTCAGGGCTAAATCATACAATGAGATGTTACTTAGGATTCTTTATAATCCCATTTTTAAACTGACTTAATATGAATGAATCAAGAAAAGTATTTATCCAAGAACTAATAAATACTAAATACAATAAAAATTGATATATTCAGGAGAAAGCGCGCTATCTTCGAACGAATCAAGCTTCGGACAAATCTCTTTGAGAATTTAAAAAATCGCCATTTTTTGGCTTAAATGTTTACTATATAGCAAGTAGCTAAAGGCTTGCAAAAATTATTATAGATTCCTCGAACCTTCTACTTTCAAATTATGTACAAACATTAGAAAAGAGTACCTTTAGGTAGTTAGGAAAAAGTATTTTCTTTATGGGACACTGGTGCTCCAATGGTCCGTAAAGGGTTAACGTAATTGTAATAAAAATAATGATCAGATTATATTTCCATCAGTTTCTGACTAATCCGCTTCTCGGCTTAAATTCAAAGGCTTAAATGTGTCTAGTGCATAAGCGAGGTCATCGAATTTTGAGGTCTTTTTTCTAAAAGTCAGTGTCATAAAAAAAGATACCCAATCTCTTTTTTCTTTTAAAAAATAATATTATCAGTATTACCACGAACTTTAAAATAGATAGATAGATAATATTTATTTTCATGTCAAAAAAATATACATTTTGTAACTGACTATATAAATTTTAGTTTTCACTTAATGCTAAATCAAGTGCGAGCAATCCGTACGAGATACATCCTCAGCGTTCTTGAATATCCAATAAGATTTGTTTAATATTCTGATTGTACAATGTTTCATCTTTTTTTAATTGTGAAGTTAATTTATTATGATGTGTAAATATATTACCATTTTTTTTACATTAATATTTCTATAAATAAGATAGTCCTCCATACAATTTTACAACGTTTTGGAATACATTCCGAAAAGACTTCGGTGAACCATAATAATAGACGATAGAGAGATTTTATCCTTGGAATGAATGAGTAAATATGAAAAAATCCTCAAGCTCACCGGTATATAGTACGAACATTTCGAAATTCATCCAATTAAAACAGATCTTATTAGGACCTAAATAGTTTCAGACTGAGCTTTTAGAATATTTAGCCTATAAAATTTTGGCAGTAAAGAATTAAGAAAAGTAAAGTTATCCAAAGGAATTCCCAGGATAGTCTAAAAAAATCTTAACTGCCGAATATTACAGACTAAATATTCTCGAGGGTCATCCTGAATCTATTTGAGCTTCTACTAAACAAATTTATTTTGAAATACACCTCTCTGCACTATGCACCGATAAGTGTCGAGAATCCTCCCCTAGTGGTTTGTACCCTATATAAATTTTCCTAACTCTCTGATATGCGACTTCCCCAAATTCCTCTTTATTTTGTTTTAAAACTTCACACAGCTTCATGGTGTTTGGAGGATGCCTTTTAAATGTATTTTATTCGATTTTAAATTCTTTTGACATCAATATTGTGAAATCCTTTCTGTTCTGTATTAGAGAATCATGTATACCTGAGCTTGCACAAATAGTAATACAGTTCGCCTCCAGTAGAGTCAACTTTCCAGCCTTGTTGACACTACTAGATTAGTTGACACTACTGGAATAAAAAAAAAATCAACTAAAATGGGCAATTTTGAGAGGAAGGCGTATTATTTTATGGTATGTACTAGCGGGTTTGATCATTTCAACACATATCGTAAAATTTTTTATTCAACTAAC
Source organism: Phlebotomus papatasi (assembly GCF_024763615.1). NCBI lineage: Eukaryota > Metazoa > Arthropoda > Insecta > Diptera > Psychodidae > Phlebotomus > Phlebotomus papatasi. The sequence goes on along the minus strand of NC_077222.1, from coordinate 98,574,613 downwards.
CCATATAATTTTTTTAACGTTCAACGTAAATAGCAATTTTTTAGACTTTCAGTGATTTAAGCTAAAGAGAAATCAATTATTATCCAATAACATTGGATTTACATTTAATTTCTGTTCAAAAATCTATGGAGTTGTACAAATCGTCGACTCTGAACAAGACTATTGCAAATCTAATTACAGTAGTATAAGAAGATGGTATCAATGGATACAGCAGAAACCTTAAATCTTCATCCTCAAAAAATTTTATATTGATTAAGTTACTCTTGCAAAAGTTTTGTGAATTATTAATAATTTAGTAAATTATACCCCAATAGGGATAAGCAGTTGAAAATTATGATGATGACCCCCCTTTTTTGGGAAGATCTAGAATTTATTGAAGAAAATAATTGAAAAAATTTCAAAATTTAATTTTACAGAAGTAACTTCAAAACGACATTTTCTTACTGTTTTTACAATCAATAAGGTTTTCGAAAATTTATTGAATTTATTCACATAAGGAATATGAAAGAAAAAAAAATAAAAATGCCCTGTAGATTTCGGTTTCGGGATTTTGACTTTCAGAATTTCAGCGTTCATTTTAACTTTCAGAATTTTGGTTTTTCGGGATTTTAACGTTCGGGATTTTGTTTTTTTCGGGATTTCAACACATTCCGCATTTTGACCGGGATCCAAAACAACTTTCGAGTGGGATTAAAAACTCAAAATCATGAAAAAAAAATTTTTTGAATCAAAAATATTGAACGGTTTTAACACTAAACCTACCAAGACTGGTTAAATTGACCGGTTTAAAAGCATTTCAAAATTAACTCATATTCAAACGGTATAATGTCACTATCAAACTTTATGCATTTCTTAAATTTTTTTTTCAGTGTTTAAATTCTATTTTTTTTTCTTTTCTAAGAAAAATTTTATTGAGTATCCCACCGCGGTCTATCATTTGATCGAGTGCTCTAAAAAAAACGATCAAAAACGGTCGAAAGGTTTAGTGTTAAGATTCGAATTTTGTCAAAAAATTGTTACGTCCTCACATAAACACCCTTTTTCATTAAAGATGCTGTAATGATACATAAAAGACCGATTTTTCTTCTATAAGATCATAATAAAAACATATAATATTCTTAGTTCAATGATGAAGGACACTAATGCGGGCTTCAGACTTAAGGCTTAACCAAATGGCTTAACAAGCATTTTAAACAGCAAGAGTTTTAAGGAACAATTTAAAGTAAATAGGGTAAAATTTGGAAAGACGGACACTAAAGAAATAGCCCAGTTTGTGTGCTGCATCCGCTTTTAATAATCCGACTTTTAACACAATCCGACTTTTTAAAAATTAGGTATATCCCTAATTCATTTATATATTTATACTATTATACCATATATACGGGATATTTCTTCAAAAGACTGCTTCCTGATAATATACTGAAAATGTGTAAGTTCCCCGGGTTCCTTAAAAAAATATATATAGGGTAACGTGTGGTATTTAAGGACAGTTTTTAGCACTTTTAAGTTTCAAATACCTTAAAGACTTCTCAAATATATTTTTCTTTGTTGATACAAATATTTACGTTCTTTATGCTATCCAGAATAAGATTTTTATCCAAAAATGTTGAAAAATGCATATTTTTTTATACAAAATAGCAAAAAATGTAAAAAAGTAAGAGTCGTACATTTTGGGACAGTTGGGTATTTCGGGACAGACAAAAGTCGCTATTATGCAAATAAATTTTACCGAGCCTGATTATTTACCTTTAAGTAGAAGTTCTAAACTTCACTCTTTCATAAAATTTTTGTTCAAATTTCACTTTTAAAGTGACTTAAATCGAAAAAAAAACTAAGCACTGTTTGTGTTGACATCTGCAAAATTGACCAAACTGAAGGTCTTGTAAAAAGTGAAAAGTAACACTCACAATTCACGCGTATTTCACGCTTTAAATTAAATAAAATTTCAGAAGTGTTGTGTTTATCTGATACGTAAAGAGCTTAATATTTCATATGAAACTTAAAAATAATTAGAAAACAAATATTTATAGGATTTTTGATGTGTCCCAAAATACCCATATTATGTCCCGAAAAGCACCTTGTCCAGAAATACCACATGTTACCCTATGGGTTTCCCGAGTTCCCCGTCAGTTCCCCGAATAGGGAAGACTCAATTTTGAAAAAAGAATCCAAATCATTTAGAAAAGGGACAGATAATCCTAACCGGCTTATGTAGGTGAGATTCTTAACGTGAGCTAACTCGGAGTGCATGCAAATTCGATTTGGAGCTGAAGTTGGGAGACGCCATTCAGTTATCTTGAATCAAATTCGTGAAATTGTACAAATTTTGCATTTAAACCAAAATATCAAGGATTTGGATGAACTGACAGAAAAGTGTTATATGGGTGAAATGTAGACCAGAATGTTCTCTATAATTTTCCCATAGAACATGATCTCATCGATTACTCAGAAGCCAAGATAATCGAGGTTTTTTGTTTCTTAACTCGTTTTTTCATCTAGAGTGCCCCAAGTAGTCATTTGTTGAACTTCAACCATATCAAAGAATTGTTGTATTTTGTGGGACTTTCCATTTAAAACCCTATTTTAAGTGTCTTGGTGGAGTAGAGGCAGTCAAATTGGCATCTGAGTGATTTCAAAGCGTTATTATGGGAAAAATCAATTTTTTCACACTTAAACGGCAAAATCGGAGTGATAGCGTAGTCTGAGCGGAAAATGATGTATGGACGAAATGTAGAGACAAATGTCCTCTACAATTATGTCGAAGTAATCATCAAAATCGGTTCAGCGACAGTCGAGATAATTGAGGTTATGTGATATTGAAATTGGTTTTTCGACTGTGGCGCCCCTGGTGTTGGTCCCACGAAGTTCAAATATTCTAGAAAGTTGTAGCATTTGGTGAGATCTTTCGTTTAAGCCCTCACTCATCAAAATCGGTCACATAGAACCGGAGATATGATTTTTTGAATTTCGTGAACTTTGACCACTCATATCTCCGGTTCTATTGAAACCACAGCGCACATACGCACCATTTTGGAAACGTCCTAGACTGGACTACAACATACTAAAATTTCATTAACTTGCACAATGCCGTTTTTGAGAAAAATGATTTTGAATTTCGATGAATTTTGACGCTATCGCAGCGCCACCTGTGGTGACTTTTTGAACTTCCATCTAAAAGTGCTCATCGAGACGAAACCAAAAAGGTAAAATTTAGGCCGCTATGTTAATTAGAACCGGAGATAGAGGCCGGTCAATGTTCGAACTTTGACCCCTTATAGCTCGGGTCAGGGGTTATGGATCGACTTAAGGTTTTTTTTGTTTGATAGGTATAATCAACGGCTACAACATACTAAAATTTCAGCCCGATTGCATAAGGAATTTTTGAGTTATTTAACTTATAAGATTTAAAAATTTTCTTTTTAATAATAGCGCCCCTAGCGGTGGTTTTATGAACTTGCGATGTTAGAAGGAGAAGTGGCATTTCACGAGAGCTTTCCAAAAAGCCCTCATTTTTTAAATTCTGACAACTAGAACCGGAGTTATGGCCATTTTAAGAATTTTTTTTTGGACCCTTATAGCTCGGGTCAGGGGGGTCGCGGGACCTTAAGTTTGGTATTGATGGAAAGCTCTAAGGCCCAGCTATAACATACTAAAATTTGAGCCCGCTCGATGCCATAGGGGCGGAGCTATTGAGAAAACAAAAAAAGGGGGGTCTTCAAAATGGCGGAAGGAGGGGTGGGGGGTGGGGGGTCAATGCACCAAGTTGCAATTTTCATGCGATATATAACCTTTGCCGAAAACCGCAAGTCGATATCTTTTTTAGTTTAGGAGCTATTAAGCTCCAAAGAGCGGCCGGACGGCCGGCCGGCCGGCCGGCCGGCCGGGAACGTAACTTAGCCCCCCATATATTCGTGATCAGGAAGTGGCGAGACACATTTTGGCCAAGTTTGAGCGCGATCGGAGGACATGAAATTTTGTTAGGATTATAGTAGGTGAGATTGTTAAGAATCTCACCTAATATTCATTAGTGCATCAATTTTGGAAAATAAGTGGTAATAATTGATATCTTCTGCAAGCAAAATATTTCAAAAATAGTGCTAAAAATTTCAATATTTTTTTTATTTTCTAAATTCCTTGTTTGAATTCTAAGAAACTTACGACATTGAAGAAAGTCTATGGTGGCTATCTATAGAAAAAAAATTTGAGCCGTTATCTTTTTTACCTTGGAAGATATTGAATTTTGAATTTTTTAATTTGTGACTTTTTGCCCCAGTCTCCCCTACTCCGTGAGCTCTCCGAGTTCCCTTGGATTCCCCGGGTTCTCCTTGGGTTCCCTGGTCAGTTCGTCTCGAATTCCCCAAAATGAGCTACCCCTTGATAACATATAACTTCCCAGAGTCGATCTCATCCTTTATGGAAAATTTCCTACAACAAATTTCTCAGAAAGACAAAAAAGCAATTAACAAAGTGCTTCTTTTTTCCTGAAAATTTTAAAACAGACCCATTTCTTCCATGTTTTTCTTGCTTTCCGTCCGAGTTGTATCTTAAGCCTAACCCCGAGAAATGAATTTTATAAATTTTGCAAATCCTTTTAAGAAAAATTGCAGAGTTAAAAATGATTTCACGGAAAATTGGAAATTTTTAACAGTAATCCCTTCCTATTTCAATCTTGTCAAACGCAAATTCTCTAGAATGTACTTTAACTTTTTGACTAGGGAGTTCCTCCAAATCGTTTGGATCAACACTAGTTCTTTTTACTGCGGATGGATATAAGGAAATATTATTCATTTCGAGGTATTCCTAACTGTGGAATTTTTATGTATTTTTATTTTGCCAACTTCCATTCCTTTTGATTTCATTTGAGGAAATCAAAATAATCCTTTTACATTTTATATAAATATTTCTCGAGCACAAATGAATCCCCATAGCTATTTAGGTTAATTTATGAATGATCTCCAATTCCATTCACCAGAATACAATATGATTTCTGTAAATGTAAAGCATGATGTTTTATAGAAACCGCGGTGAAGCATTTCCAATGTATTGTTTGCTATGGAAACGCTTTAGAATCTTTTTTTTTTTTTTTTTGGAGCAACAAACACACAAAAATGCCATCACTCAAAATCACAATTGGATGAAACAATATAATCCAGATTTAGGAGGGTTCTATCTGGTGGAAAAACTCACTTTATTTGGTTCCATATTTGTAATCCGAAATTCTTGATGACGAGCAGTTCAAGAGCGTAATTCACAAATCCGTACTGAAAGTAGAGGACATTTTTCAGGCTGTTAGAAAATACTTTTTTTGGGATAGAGATAGAAAGGAGAGTATACAATGTAATCTGCAAGTGGGTGATATTCTATGGTTGAAGATGTTTCATAAAACATGCGTATAGCAGATAACGCTAAAGTAGGTGTGAGTTTTGAGATGATATGAAAATTATAGGAGTTATGGAGTATGTTATTTGCATAGCAAGATCCTAATTGTTAAATTTGTATATATACTCTTCCAGTGTGTACATATTTTATCAGGAGAAAATTGAAGTTCAGGTTGTTATTTATCATATGCACGAGCATATCAGCTGAAGCTTTTTATCACATTTATATTCATGAGTAAATCCCTGTGTGAAATTAAATTATTACTGGAGAGAAAAACATATTCAAGTGTAATATATCCTCAACACCATGAGCTGCAATTACTTATAACACGACAAAACATATGTACAAGAGGATGGATACATGAGTAAGGGTTTGGGGGATGGAAGTAAATGTGCCATGTTTAGTTGCTCCAGTTCATTTCGATATAGCATATCTGCTCTCTTCTTATTTCTTTTTTTTTCTTTGCCTCAAGAGGGTGAATATGTTTACAGCCTTTAATGGAAATTCAATTTGAATTGTACTGAAACGTCGAATGTGTAACATCAGTAGGGCAACATAAAACTCTTTATGGGCGTACCATTTTTTTCCTCCAAATTTCCTTCACTCGCCGAAGAAACAATATAGCAAAGCGGATTGGAAGCTGCTACGGAGATTATGCTTTTTTTATATTTTTACTTTGGTGAAATTTGACACCAAAAACTCACAATATTTCACTCAATATATTTTACTTTGATGCAATCTTCCTTCTCACCCTTAAAAACAAATACACATAGCACATACAGATTCTTCTTAAATCTTCCCAGAGTGCACATTAATTATTGTGCTTCACAGTTGATGACTTGGACCACGAAACCACATGACAAATCCATTGTAATTGGTATAAAATTTCAAATGAAAATACTCATACGGACAATACGTGGTAATTTAACTGTGTTGACTTTCACTAAATCCTGCCAAATTAACAGACATTCCACCACTATAGAAATAATCATTTGAACATAGATTATGACACCACAGAGAACGTTCTTTTCATTCACATAAAATTATGGGGGTAAGGAAGAAAGGCGAGAGAAAGTGTTGACTAGAATTTATGTGAAAATTGTACATAAATTCGTGGAAATTCCACGCAAAAAGATTCCTAAATTCCACAAATTCCCAACACACAGTGCAACTATTACAATTTTCAATGTGAAAATAGACACTAAACTGTGATATTGAGACAATTTTCAATTATCAACCAATTTAACTCTGGTATATAGAGAAAATTGTACTTCAACGGCGGTCGCGTAGAGACTACTTGTCCGGACTCAACTCGGGGTGCGACTGAATGAAAATGGGGAAAACTTTTTATATAAACGAAGAACTAGATCGATTATTCGACGTAGATGATTCGGCAGTAATACCTGCACCCCTCATCAGATGGCACCACAACCCAGTGGTTTATGTACTTATGGAAAATTCGCAAGTGCTCAGAATAAATTTTCCCTTCGGTGAAAATCATCTTTGCACATTGCATAAAAGAAACCCATTAATGACGCATCAAAAACTACATAATTTTACCCAATTAATAACCAAATAAATTACCCCAAAAAAAAACAAATAATTAAAAACAAATATACAATAATTATCCTGCAATTAAACTTAATTACTGAAATAATATTTAAAATCACTTTCTCACAATTAAATAAAACTTCCATTTATATTTTTTTTAAGTTGTATTAAAATTGACCATTAAATATTAAAGCCATTCTCCGCACCAATAATTGAGATATCGGTCACATAAATTAGCAATTATCGTATAATCTGTATATCTCCCTACTACTTTACGAGAATTGCTGATTTAAGTGAAGATATGTTAATTAGACTATTTTCGAAATCTTAAAGAACTCTTAAGAAATCTTAGAGAAGACACAGGCTTTCTCGTTCGAAAACAGTCTATACATAAACCAAATATAAATTGAGGGGTTAATTTTACACGACATTTAATTAATGTGATATTTGGAATTAGTAAACGCAAAATTACACCAATGATGTTGTTTTGGGAAGCTTTATGAGATCCATTGTCAAATCATTACTCTAATCGATAATTATTCTACTTACTGCACTAAATCAGAGGAAATAGAAACTTTGCTGAATTAAGAGACGAAATTTTCTTTTCACATCGAATTTAAATAAGGTGATGATGCCATTAATTAGCATTATCGACCTAGGGGAGAGATGAGCTACATTGAGCTGGGGCTACACTGAAAACGCTATTTTGCGCACGTTTCTAAAGGAAGCTGGACAGTGGACATATCCATACATTGAGAGAAATCCGAAAAATTTAAAACAACATTCTGGAAATGTTAATTTTACCCTGCAGTATTGATCCGAAATCGGTGTAAATATTATGCTTTTAAGGTGTATTAGGGGTTAAAGTTACCCTTTTTCATGTTATTTTTACACTTGAAAAGGTGTAAAATAACATTAAAAGATGTTGATATATTTTTACACATAAAAAGTGTTAAAGTTATGAGGAAAAAAAGTGAATCTCACCCCTATTTTTTTCTCAGTGTAGGGGGAGGTGGTGTTACTTTGAGCTGTGGAGACATATTGATATAGGGAGAAAATGGGGAATCTTTGAATTAGGGCAGCTTCGAAATTGGGCTATTTTCTCTTCTTTTCAAATGAAACTAAACGTTTATTATGATATAATTCAGCTCAACAAATCAATTGTGATTCCATTTAAAAATAGGTGAAAAAAGCCCAATTTCAAAGCTGCTCCAATTCAAAGGTGCCCCATTTTCACCTACAATTTTCTTGCATCTTTCTAAAAGAAACTGAGCACTGAGGTTTAACATAATGTAATTTAACTCAATAAAACAATTGTGAAATTAAATAAAATGGACAAATAATCCTAACCGGCTTATGTAGGTGAGATTCTTAACGTGAGCTAACTCGGAATGCATGCAAATTCGATTTAGAGCTGAAGTTGGGGAACGCCATTCACTTATATTGAATCAAATTCGTGAAATTATACATTTTTTTTATTTAAACAAAAATATCAAGGATTTGGATTTGGATGGACTGACAGAAAAGTGATATATGGGTGAAATGTAGACCAGAATATTCTTTATAATTTTCCTATAGAACATGATCTCATCGATTACTCAGAAGTCAAGATAAGCGAGGTTTTTTGTTTCTTAACTCGTTTTTTCATCCAGAGTGCCCCAAGTAGTCATTTGTTGAACTTCAACTATATCAAAGAATTGTTGTATTTTGCGGGACTTTCCATTTAAAACCCTGTTTTAAGTGTCTTGGTGGAGTAGAGGCAGTCAAATAGGCATCTGCGTGATTTCAAAGCGTTATTATGGGAAAAATCAATTTTTTCACACTTAAACGGCAAAATCGGAGTGATAGCGTAGTCTGAGTGGAAAATGATGTATGGACGAAATGTAGAGATAAATGTCCTCTACAATTATGTCGAAGTAATCATCAAAATCAGTTCACAGACAATCGAGATAATTGAGGTTATGTGATATTGAAATTGGTTTTTCGACTGCAGCGCCCCTGGTGTTGGTCCCACGAAGTTCAAATGTTTCAGAAAGTTATATCATTTAGTGAGATCTTTCGTTTGAGCCCTCACTCATCAAAATCGGTCAAATAGAACCGGAGATATGATTTTTTGAATTTCATGAACTTTGACCCCTCATATCTCCGATTTTATTATAACCACAGCGCACTTACTCCCCTTTTTGGAAACGTCCTAGACTAGACTAAAACACTCTAAAATTTGATTTGAATTTTTGAGAAAAATGAGTTTGAATTTTGACGCTATCGCAGCGCCACCTGTGGTGACTTTTTGAACTTTCATCTGAAAGTGCTCATCGAGACGAAACCAAAAACCTAAAATTTAGGTCAATATGTTAATTAGAACCGGAGATAGAGGCCCGTCAATATTCGAACTTTGACCCCTTATAGATCGGGTCAGGGGTTATGGATCGACTTAAGTATTTTTTTGTTTGATAGGTATAATCAGCGTCTATAACATACTAAAATTTTAGCCCGATGCACAGAGGATTTTTTTAGTTATTTAAAATCTTCTTTTCCAATGTCCAATGTCATTTCACATCATCACGTTCGTCGCAGCGACAGTTTTTCTATTTTTTGTATTGTATAATTTCTACAGTATGCAAAAACCAAAAATTCATTGAAGTTCGAGGAGTAAAAAAAGTGGCCGGAATTGCAATCTGGCCGAAATTTGGTACACTTACCCTATATAGCAAAGAATTCTCTAGCTAAATCTGTAATAATTTAAAAATCAAAATTTTTCATGCCACTCAAATCGCAGAAGTGCGATATTCTAAAATTTCACTATCCTGGCTATGAGAGTTTTTTTTTACATCAGAAAAGTCTCTAGATCAAAGGAAAATGTGATTGCACAGTTTAAAGTAAGCATACTTTTATAATAAAATAATAAAATATAATTTTTTTAAATAAAATATAAACAAATTATTATATAGAAGAGGTACTGGACTTTTCAGATAGCCAATACCCAAGAAAAACCATCTTGACCTATATAATTAGAATATTGTTCATATAGGTTAGGGTGGGGTAGTTTCAAGCATAAATTACTTTCGAAAATACAGTAGACTCTCTCAAATTCGGGCATTTGGGACCGAAATGTCACCTGAATTAGAGAGAAATTCAGGCGACAAATTTTTTGATATACAACGATTTTTTATTCATCTGCATACACATATCGAGTTTACATACTCATGATTATTTTAAATTTCATGAAAACTCTTTAATAATGCAAAAACACATCAAAACTAAGACAAACCATAGCAAATTTGAGCATATTTGCTTCATTTGATAATCATAATCAAACTTGAAAAACGTCAATAAACATTTTTTTGAATTTAACTGCCACCCGAATTAAAAAATAGCCCGATCTTAAAAGAGCCGAATTAGCGAGAGTCTACTGCACACATTTTTGGAATAATAAATAATTATCCAAAAATAGTGCGGTGTATTTAATGATAGGCATACCCAAGAGACACTAACGTTTAGCAAATAAATCTTTAAAAAAAAAACTCACTTAGCTGCTACTGCTTTCCCCTTCCCTATTAGCTTTAAATAAGTACGCTAAATTTTAGTTTTCAATCAATATTCTTTATCCTTTCAAACTATTTTTTTCTAACTTTATGGAAAATGAGAACTTGCTTTGCTTATTTTTTTGGATGAGTACATCATTTACAGTCTGTATAATAATCTTACTATCTCTAAAATATAAAAACAACGCATATATTTTCTACTGAAACATCTTCAAAAAGAAAGTCAAAAGATACACTAATTAATTCCAATAGATAATCTTATTTTCAAGTGAACAAAAAAGGAATTATTCTGAGATTCTTCTCATATTTCCCATTTCCATGCCTCCAGGAAAATTCACGTGTAGTTTGTATCTCCCAGCAACAGCTGTTGCGTTGTAGTGGGAGAGTAAATAACGTTAAGTTAGTCGAGTTTACTTCCGGTTCCATGGAAACGGCAGAGTTCCAACAAAAAGTCTCATACTCGCTCTATCAAGTCCAGTATGAAATTGACATTCTGCAGAATCAGAGTTTGTGGAATAACCACCAGTGAAAATTATAAAAATTATCCAGAAGTTCAATTGAAAGATTAAATTATGATTTTGTGCAAGCTATGATATCATCTTTAGTGCATCATTCTCATGGACACATGATACATTCTACTATTAGTGTACTTTTCTGCATATCAGTGTTCCTCAGTGATACATATGCATCGAATTTGGAACAATATCTTACTCAAGGTATGTAACATATTCCATTTGGATTAGCTTTGGTGTATCTCTTTATGTGTAGGTAAGTCTCATATTTGAAACTTATGCTAGTTTAAATGAGAGATATGCGTGGATGATCACACTTCCGGCCACTATCCCAGTTTTTACACAGAATTTCTACGAGCACCTGAAAGCAAATTATTTACAGTGCAATTCATTTTACCTGCGGGATTAATAAAAAAGCCAATTATCTTGTCAGCTCTCAATTATAATTCTCATTTATTTCGTTTTCTATTTTTGTGCGGAATTGTGAATATTCTCATAGTCGAAAGTGGAACATTTCTAATTTAGAACACTATGGGGAAGTATTCTAAATTTGGCTTTTTTCTGGTCTCAATCTAAATTAATTATCTTCCAGCCACAGAAAATCAGGCTTCCCATTCTATGGCAACGTTTGCAAACATTGATCAAACTCGGGAGTTGTTATAACAATATCATAAAAGTTCAAAGTTCTATCATAGATATTATCTTAATAGTCTGAAGAATGATTAAGCAAAGTTTCTTCCATATGTTCCAATTTCCCCAAAAACTTTCTTCTCGATTGAAACTTATCCAGTAATTTTAAATTCATTTTTCTTAATCACAGTTCTATTTATTATGACCATGTTGGTGCATCTATCATAGTTATAAAAAAATATAATATATTATATATGTAGCGTGAGATCTTCCGTATTTGTTTAGTTCTTGTAAACAAATTGAATAAACACGAAACAATTCGCTAAAGTATTTAATCAATACTGAGTTTTCATCCTTTTATGAGTACTTTCCAAATTTGCCTTCATTCATGTTTCACATATGAATATTTTTCTATGCTATCACGGAAGTGAATTATATATCAGAAGAAATATTTGTTTAGACAATATCGTCGACAGATTCCAAAATTAAATTTGTAAACAAAATTTTGCACAAGTTCATGAACTCTGGTCTCCTCTATTTTTGGGATATTTTATTAAATTTCACAATTTATTAACGTTGAAAATTATTTTTTTTTTAATTTTTATAAATCTTTACTTTTAATTTCTCAGGGACCCATCTAAACGGGAACACGCTCCATGGATCTGAGCAAGAAATCCATCTTGAGGACTTCTTTTGGACAGGTTCTGGAGATGGTCCTCCTGCCTACTTACGGAAGCCATCAAGTGATTCAGGCTCAACCCATGTCAAACACACCTTCATTAAGACTTCCACGGTTTTGGCCACAGTTTACATCGATGGATACGCAGAAGGAGAAACAGATCCCCTTTGCGTTTTTGACTGTTCCAATGAGGATCCCAATTCCATCAGTTACTCACCGAGTGACCGTAGATACTGGCTCTTAACCGTTGTGGCGGGATTCTTCAGCACCAAAGACTTTAAGATGATTGAGGAAAAATTAGCAAAGCTCTACAGATTAGCATTCTCTCGGTAAGTTTAATAAGACTTAGGGTACAAGGAACACCTATTTGGCAGGGAACACTTTTGGCAATTTTTTAAAAATATTGAAATTTTTATTAATCTACCTCTTGCTATAATAATAGATGTTCAAATTTCATATCCAAAATGCTACAAAATAGGGTTCCAATAGGTGTTCCTTTTGACTCTACAATAAAACCGAAAATATGCATTTAACTTGAATTATAAAATTTTTCAGGCAACAGGCTCGGCATCTGGGAATAGTTAATGCCACAACCCCATTATCTTTGGAAAACCATTACCGAAGAAGAAAGAGGAACTCTCAAGAAGAAGACAACTCAAGCTTTGTAATAGCTCCGACTAAAACCCTTCTAAATGACGATGCAGAGAATAAAACAACAAACTTTGTGGCAAAAGCTAATCTTACGATGAAAAATAATACGAAAAACTTCTACAGGACCATAGATCAGACTCATCAGCGGTCTGTGAGAGTCATTATTCATAATTCAACTCAGTGGACAGAATATGATTTAAAGAACGAAGAAAATCTTGTGGATTACATCAATGAAAAACGGTAATATACCTATCGTAAGTGAGAGTGACTTTGTCCCCTGGGGGTGACTTTGGCACCCTCCTGTTCGTAAGCTTTTCTTTAATTTGAATGTTTAACCCTTTAAGGAGGATTGGGTCACGGGTGACCCAAAAATGAAATTGTTCCTACGGCCATCTGAAGTTATGTTTTGCTCGTCCTTAAAGAGTTAAGAACTATTCTCACCGCTCAGATGTAAAATCTGAACTTAAAATCACTCTCCTGATCGGATCGGTAAAGACCATCCTATGTTTTAAAAATAAAGAAAATCTTACAAAGAGGAAGGTGTCAAAGTCACCCTCAGGGGACAAAGTCTCCCGCACTTACAGTATTAATTTTATTATTAGTGAAAAACGTTAAATTAGGGCCAAAGGAACACCTATATTTATAGTAAAATGTGAGTAAACTTCATAATGTAGATAAATTTCAATATTTTAACTAAATTGCCAATAAGTATTCCCTGCCGAACAGGTGTTCCTTCGACCCTAAATGCCATTATTGTTGCAGGTAGACTTGTTCTGAGCATTTATCTTTGTAAAACGTAACTTATAGGTATTGACCAGAAGCCCATTTTTCGTCTGACAATTTTTTCAATGTCCTATTCAAAGGACAACTCTGAGATAGTTCAGATAGAATACAAACTATAGCTATCTTTTTAATGTATTACAACTTTATTTTAGGAGAAAGACAAGGAACAAAAGTGTTGAAAATTTTACATATTACTATTTCGAATTTACAGGGGCAAATATTCAGGCAGAAGCATCTTTTAGGTGGAAGAGCTTTTTAAAATCGACAGCTCAGAATATAAAATGAATAACTCGCGAATGACCAAATTTACAGGAGAGCGATTTCAAATTAAGATTTTACATAATGAGTATGGGATTTTTAATATTTGAAACCCCTATAACTTTGGGAATAATTAACTTTCCGGTTTAATATTCACAAGGAAGGTAGACGGTGTCAAGGAGTACCCTAAAAGAGAAAAAAACTAATTTTGTAAAAAATTTACTTCTTCGACTTATATTCTGGGAGGTTGAAATGTATCATTCTCTTTCTGTCCTACTCTGAAAAAAATATCTTGTTAAACGAACAAATGGACTTTGTTGAAATTTTGTCAAAAGAATGTTATTTGCCAATTTGACAAAACTTTTTCTTGCATTTTATATAGAAAAACACTCTTTTGACAAACTTTTAACAAGATCCAGTTGGCCGCCGATTTGACAAAACTTTTCCATATTCTGTATGGAAGAACATCCTTTTTACAAACTTATCTTGTTAATTTGGCAAAATATTTTTTTCAGAGTACAAGGAAGAAGAGAAGAAACAAAAAAGTAAAAAGATGAAAAAGTTTAAGAACTTCAAGAAGTTGGGATTTTAATTGATTTTGAATTTATGCAATAAGGTTTTCTTAGCTGAGTTTCAAAAAATATATATATTTTTTGAAAAGTAAAGTTCTTAACTTAAATAAATATGTAATATTTTTTTAAGTTCAGCTACATAACCGATAATTTTCGTTAAGTAATAAATTAGTAAATGTAATTCATTTATGTCAAATAATCCAAATAATACAGAAAAAAAGTTACGTTAATAAATGAAATAAGGTATCAATAGATAAAACAAACACCTATTTAGGATTTTAGGTATTCTAGAAATATTCTGGGATGATTTTAGAAACTAAATACTTTATTTTTCAAATTTCCAGATTGATATTTAAAATTTTGTGGGATTGTTTCTAGAAACCTTCTCGGTTGATTCAAAAACTAAAGGGACAGATAATCCTAACCGGCTTATGTAGGTGAGATTCTTAACGTGAGCTAACTCGGAGTGCATGCAAATTCGATTTAGAGCTGAAGTTGGGAGACGCCATTCAGTTATCTTGAATCAAATTCGTGAAATTATACAAATTTTGTATTTAAACCAAAATATCAAGGATTTGGATGAACTGATAGAAAAGTGATATATGGATGAAATGTAGACCAGAATGTTCTCTATAATTTTCCCATAGAACATGATCTCATCGATTACTCAGAAGCCAAGATAAGCGAGGTTTTTTGTTTCTTAACTCGTTTTTTCATCCAGAGTGCCCCAAGTAGTCATTTGTTGAGCTTCAACAATTTCAAAGAATTGTTGTATTTTGTGGGACTTTCTATTTAAAACCCTATTTTAAGTGTCTTGGTGGAGTAGAGGCAGTCAAATTGGCATCTGAGTGATTTCAAAGCGTTTTTATGGGAAAAATCATTTTTTTCACACTTAAACGGCAAAATCGGAGTGATAGCGTAGTCTGAGCGGAAAATGATGTATGGACGAAATGTAGAGACAAATGTGTTCTACAATTGTGTCGAAGTAATCATCAAAATCGGTTCAGCGACAGTCGAGATAATTGAGGTTATGTGATATTGAAATTGGTTTTTCGACTGTGGCGCCCCTGGTGTTGGTCCCACGAAGTTCAAATATTCTAGAAAGTTGTAGTATTTGGTGAGATCTTTCGTTTAAGCCCTCACTCATCAAAATCGGTCACATAGAACCGGAGATATGATTTTTTGAATTTCGTGAACTTTGACCCCTCATATCTCCGGTTCTGTTTTAACCACAGCGCGCATATGCACCATTTTGGAAACGTCCTAGACTGGACTACAACATACTAAAATTTCATTAACTTGCACAATGCCGTTTTTGAGAAAAGTGACTTTGAATTTCGATGAATTTTGACGCTATCACAGCGCCACCTGTGGTGACTTTTTGAACTTCCATCTGAAAGTGCTCATCGAGACGAAACCAAAAAGGTAAAATTTAGGTCGCTATGTTAATTAGAACCGGAGATAGAGGCCGGTCAATGTTCAAACTTTGACCCCTTATAGCTCGGGTCAGGGGTTATGGATCGACTTAAGGTTTTTTTTGTTTGATAGGTATAATCAACGGCTACAACATACTAAATTTTCAGCCCGATGCACAATGGAATTTTTGAGTTATTTAACTTTTAAGATTTAAAAATTTTCTTTTTAAAAAAAGCGCCCCTATCGGTGGTTTTATGAACTTACGATGTTAGAAGGGGAAGTGGCATTTCACGAGAGCTTTCCAAAAAGCCCTCACTTTTTAAATTCTGACAATTAGAACCGGAGTTATGGCCATTTTAAGAAATTTTTTTTGGACCCTTATAGCTCGGGTCAGGGGGGTCGGGGGACCTTAAGTTTGATATTGATGGAAAGCTCCAAGGCCCAGCTATAATATACTAAAATTTGAGTCCGCTGAATGCCACAGGGGCGGAGCTATTGAGAAAACAAAAAAAGGGGGGTCTTCAAAATGGCGGAAGGGGGGGTGGGGGGTGGGGGGTCTATGCACCAAGTTGCAATTTTCACCCGATATATAACCTTTGCCGAAAACCGCAAGTCGATATCTTTTTTAGTTTAGGAGCTATTAAGCTCCAAAGAGCGGCCGGCCGGCCGGCCGGCCGGCCAGCCGGCCGGCCGCCCTTTGGAGCTTAATAGCTCCTAAACTAAAAAAGATATCGACTTGCGGTTTTCGGCAAAGGTTATATATCGGGTGAAAATTGCAACTTGGTGCATTGACCCCCCACCCCCCACCCCTCCTTCCGCCATTTTGAAGACCACCCTTTCTTTGTTTTCTCAATAGCTCCGCCCCTATGGCATTCAGCGGACTCAAATTTTAGTATGTTATAGCTGGGCCTTAGAGCTTTCCATCAATACCAAACTTAAGGTCCCCCGACCCCCCTGACCCGAGCTATAAGGGTCCAAAAAAAATTTCTTAAAATGGCCATAACTCCGGTTCTAATTGTCAGAATTTAAAGAGTGAGGGCTTTTTGGAAAGCTCTCGTGAAATGCCACTTCCCCTTCTAACATCGCAAGTTCATAAAACCACCGCTAGGGGCGCTTTTTTTAAAAAGAAAATTTTTAAATCTTAAAAGTTAAATAACTCAAAAATTCCATTGTGCATCGGGCTGAAAATTTAGTATGTTGTAGCCGTTGATTATACCTATCAAACAAAAAAAACCTTAAGTCGATCTAAAACCCCTGACCCGAGCTATAAGGGGTCAAAGTTCGAACATTGACCGGCCTCTATCTCCGGTTCTAATTAACATAGCGACCTAAATTTTACCTTTTTGGTTTCGTCTCGATGAGCACTTTCAGATGGAAGTTCAAAAAGTCACCACAGGTGGCGCTGTGATAGCGTCAAAATTCATCGAAATTCAAAGTCACTTTTCTCAAAAACGGCATTGTGCAAGTTAATGAAATTTTAGTATGTTGTAGTCCAGTCTAGGACGTTTCCAAAATGGTGCGTATGTACGCTGTGGTTTCAATAGAACCGGAGATATGAGGGGTCAAAGTTCACGAAATTCAAAAAATCATATCTCCGGTTCTATGTGACCGATTTTGATGAATGAGGGCTTAAACGAAAGATCTCACCAAATACTACAACTTTCTAGAATATTTGAACTTCGTGGGACCAACACCAGGGGCGCCACAGTCGAAAAACCAATTTCAATATCACATAACCTCAATTATCTCGACTGTCGCTGAACCGATTTTGATGATTACTTCGATATAATTGTAGAGCACATTTGTCTCTACATTTCGTCCATACATCATTTTCCACTCAGACTACGCTATCACTCCGATTTTGCCGTTTAAGTGTGAAAAAATTGATTTTTCCCATAATAACGCTTTGAAATCACTCAGATGCCAATTTGACTGCCTCTACTCCACCAAGACACTTAAAATAGGGGTTTAAATGGAAAGTCCCGCAAAATACAACAATTCTTTGATATAGTTGAAGTTCAACAAATCACTACTTGGGGCACTCTGGATGAAAAAACGAGTTAAGAAACAAAAAACCTCGATTATCTTGGCTTCTGAGTAATCGATGAGTTCAAGTTCTACGGCAAAATTATAGAGAACATTCTGGTCTACATTTCACCCATATAACACTTTTCTGTCAGTTCATCCAAATCCTTGATATTTTGGTTTAAATACAAAATTTGTATAATTTCACGAATTTGATTCAAGATAACTGAATGGCGTCTCCCAACTTCAGCTCCAAATCGAATTTGCATGCACTCCGAGTTAGCTCACGTTAAGAATCTCACCTACATAAGCCGGTTAGGATTATCTGTCCCTTTAATTTTGGAAATCTTTAAAAATTTCGTAATTTTAAATTTCAAAAAGTTCCCTAAATTTTTAATATGCCTTGAGCTTTAATCAAAGATTTTAATTATATTCTAAACTAAGTTTTAATATCATTTAATAAACTATCCTCTGTCTGTACGTTAATCTTTATACTGAATTTTGTGGGACACTAATTATTTTCTTTATTTTTTTTTTATTTTATTATTCACTAAAAAACGGTTAAGTTTAAATTACTCTATATCGCCGAGCCGAATTAACTCGAAGGATATCGATGTAATTTGTACTCTTATTCGTTGTAAATTTCAAGGAGTAGAAATTGAAACAACTCTACGAATGAGTTAAATTAACTCAATGTATATCAATGAACCTCGTACTCTTTTTGATGTGAAATTTAGTCTCGACCGAAGTATATGCTTAAATGTTTTCGATTATATTTCAGTCAAGATTATTTCAATCCGTCACATGCATCATATCTGAGTATATCGCAATATGGAGACCTCGAGATCAAGAAAAACAATAAATAAAGAAAATGATAAATTAAAAGAAAACAAAAGAAAATAAATATAAATTAGTACAATCTATCAATTTTTTACGATTTGAAAAAGAGTTATTTTAACTTTTAAAAATAGTTATTACAACTTTATTTTCATGTAAACTTTAGGAGGAAAAGAGTAAAAGTTAGCCTTAAAAAAAATGAAACAACTTTATTGAATTCTAAAATATAGTTAGGGGAAACTGGGGTACCACCAAACACTTTTGAAAGATGCGATTTTGACTGAATTTCCTAAGAAAACTGTGAATTTTAGAAAAATGTTGCTTACCCCATGTTATAGTCTTAGGTATAGGCTGCATATTAATGTATACAAGGATTACGTGAAGCACTTCAATTCTCCGTGAAAGGGAAAATTGTATCACCATGCATTTTTCGGTTTTTTCCAACCACCCGGGGTACCAATAAACACGTTCTGGGGCACCAAAAAACACCTGTTTGTCTCACCCATTGAAGTCATTTTGGGCATTCACCACAACTCTTAATTATAAAGAAGGTATTGAAAATGTAAGTAATTCTCAAAAAAGCACTGCAAAATTTAGAATGAGTGACCAAAATAACAAAAAACTAAACCATTGCACACCGAACATATTTTTCAATGGATTTTTCATCATTTTGACAATATTCGACTTCTGACTGGACAGCAGCGCCACTAAAATCGTGGCAAACACTATACATAACGTTCAAATTTTGCGCGCTCTTCTGATTATTTGTAATAAAATCGAGAAATCATTCGTCAATCATTGATTAAAATCATTTAAGAATCATTTAATGCAAAATTGGGTTCTTGAAACTATATTTCTCCTGAGTCTTGAATGAAAATCCCATGAATGGATATAAATTTCAAAAATCGAACAAAGAGGGAGATGAAGAGTAAGAAAGATAAGAGGAAAAATTTTGCCATTCAAGCTACGCTCGCGACATCTGCAATTGTGAGAAATTTGCCTGTTTGTTGGAGCCCCAAACTCTGTTTTGTGATGGATTTTATATTCTTTTAAAAAAATGTGAACATTAATTTCTTTAGTAGATACATAAATATTATCCCAAAACATGTAGGAAAGTACTGGTGCAGTGAAATTTGATGTAACTTATTTCAATTTTATTTTCCAGGTAGATATATAAATGACTAAAATTATCAAAATCTCACAATTTTGCGAAAAAAGATTCTTATTTCTAAACTACTTGAACCATGTGGATCATTCTTACTCTGGACAAGCATCCCTATAGTATCTATGATTTAATATAAGTCTCATTCTCTGAAATCTTATACCTATTTAAAAAATCGCAGTGTTTGGTGGTACCCCTGTTTGGTGGTGCCCCAGTTTCCCCTAATCGAAAAACATTCCGAAGAAGGGTTAGTTTTACATCAATTCGAGAAGTTTTACTTTTTTGAGTATTTCTATAAAATGGGGAAGTGGGGCACCTTTGAACTGGGGCAGCTTGAAACTCGGCTTTTTTCTACTATTTTTAAATAGATTTATCGTGATATATTATCTTCAGAAATGGTTTGTGAAGCTAAATTATATCATTGCAAGGTAAAGTTTCAATTTTAAAATAGAAGACGAAAGCTCGTTTTTAAAGCTGCCCCAATTCAAAGGTGTCTCACTTTCTTTTAATTTAAAATCAACTAAACTCGAACACAGTTTTAGATTTATTTCGTGAAAGATCTTAAAGAAGTGCTGTGTATAACTGCCCCACACTTCTCTATCCTAAGTTCCTCGTCCTAGATATCCCTGATCTTACTCTTTCATAAAAAAAATCAAAACACTATAACCGTTCTTTAATTTTACACAAACTATTATTTGCAGGGGCAACAGTGTACCCTTGTCTAACCAAACGGAATTCATCTACACCGTGTTTGTGGGTCAAAAACCCGTGCTGGCGGTCACAGCAGCAGATGATATGAAATTGGTATCGCAGCAGGAAATGGTGAAAGTGATGGAAAACGATGTATATACGAAGGCAGAACGTAAGTTTGTTTGCTAATAGCAATTTTGACTACTTCTGACATGTTTACCGAACATTGACCAATGATTTCTTCCAGCGTACTTGAAGGAACCCCTGGCCACACCTCTGATCCCTTCAATTTTAGTGAACGGAAGTTCAGGCATTTTCCAAGTTGCTACTGAAAATCCAATTATGTTTGCAATTATTTGCACATCGTTTTTCCTCCTTATAATTCTCCTAATAAGCCTGGTGCTAATGACGAGAGCCAAAAGAAAACGAAGTGCCGAAGTTCGCAGGTGAGAAAACTTTCGAATGTAGGGGAATTTTCTGTTTGTGAATCACAAAATATGCAAACAAGATTATTAAACATCATCACACTTTTCTTTTCACTTTTTTTTCTGAGCACTGGCAAATGTTCAACGAATATGGGGTATAGTTTTCCATTGCCATTTGAAGTCAACAATAAAGTTGAAAGCTTATGTTTACCTTGCAATTTTTGTTCTTCAAATTGACATAGAACAACACTTATGCATTCCATTCGTTATTGATACGAACAATTCCCTGAATAGGGTAAGTGTGCCAAATTCCGGCCAGCTTGCAATTTCGACCACCTTTTTTGTTCCTCGGATTTCCATGAACTTTTATATTTTACGTAATCTAGAGATTATACAATGCAAAAGAATAACAAAAAATATAGCTTCGACAAACGAGATGACGTGAAAAAGATATTAGAAGAATTCCCGAAGGGCAAGGAACTATGAGAATGAAGGTGGCCGAAATAGGGTACCAAAGCTATGTCTACATTTTTATTTATTTTAAAATGTATTAAGAATGAATTTAAAGTCAATAAAGACGATAAACTGTCTACAAGGTTCTAAGGAACACTCCTTAAATAGAAGGAATGAAAAAATCAATTTCTATTAAAGATATTACATTTAAAACTTGAGACTTTGGCGCTTGCATGCAACTATGCCGAAATTTGGCACACTTACCCTAATTCAATTTTTAAATAAAGAATTTTTTTTTAATATTGAAATTATATTTTTTTAGACTAGCTACTCAGGCTCTAATATCGCAGAGCAGCACACCGACTGGGAACTTGCATACTGCCCATTCGCATGAATTGGGTATCGACAACTTTGGCTTCCAGAAGTCTTCACGCTTTGGCCATGGTCAGAAAAATGAAAAAGGCAAACCCCCAACGATCCTATTTCCACTGCCACCATCATCTCCAACTAGCAGGTATTTTGTAGCTCTGGCATTCATTTAAGAGAGTTATAGTTATTAATTATCGTAGCTCCACGTCAGATTCGTCAATCTACTATCCTAAGCGAAAGTCTCACCTGGATATCCAAGATGTCCTCGATGAGAAGTCAGCATCGCTCTTCAGCAAGAGGAACGTGAAGGTAGTAGATGGCAGTAAGGACAAAGATGTCCAAGAGCACAGTGATCATATGTATGCAACCATATCAAAGGGTCAGTCTGGGAAGAAGAATAAGTATAAGAGTAAGAAGAGCAGAATATCAGACAACAGAGTAGGGTCCATCAATGATGCTGGCGTTCAGACATCTCCGACATCTTCCGACAGAAGTGAAGCCACATACGCTCTCCCATCGCACAACGAAGACTTCAATACTCACTATTTCAGCGAGAAGTACGCTAAGAGTGAGATGTACCCTGAACACCTAAAGTCGGATGACTTCGAAGTGGCCAGTTCGGTGTTTGACTCTCCCAATGAAGCCATAAACCGAGAGATACTCAGAGTACTTCACAAAGGAGAAAAGTCCCCAGGTAGTGGGAGCATTGGCTCCTACCTCAGCATGGCATCTGTTAAGAGTTTTCCGAAGTAAGTACCAGAAATCAAGAACTTTTTTCAGAAATACTCCTAATCTTGGTTCTGCTTCCTAAGGTGTAGTGCTCCAGAACCTCTAAGTCGGATCCTAGAGCCAGTCACAGTAACGCACTTTGACTTGTACGATGCTGAGGAAAGAATGAAAGCTGGCAATGGTAACAACGCTACGTTGGAAGACATCCAGTTGATAAGGAGTCACAGCGATGGAACTGATCCAGGAGTTACAGGACCAATAGTTTGGGAAATACACAGAAAGGAAGTCCTGAGAAAAAAGGGTAAGGGTTAGATCCAGCTCAAATAATTGTGTTTAATTGTTCTTCTGATTTTATTCAACAGCAAATACAAAGAAGGATGGGGTAGCACCAGAAGACATTGATCCTCAAACACAAAACGGTCAACCGAAAGTTGGTGGTGTCAAGTTAGAAAACCGAGGCAAATCAGCTACTATATCGAGTGAAAATGAGTTATTTCAGCACAATACTTCGGATCTAATGAGACCAGTTACTGCAAGTATACCTCCGTCGGCGATAACCGAAGAGATATCACCCCCTACGCCTACGAAAAAAGCCTGGAGTAGTTCAACTCCGTCCCCATTAGTAAGGATCCTAAATTCATTTTATGATGCGATTTACTAATTTATTCTTTTTTTAACAGGTAAGACCTCTAAGTGCTGGACCATTTCATCGGCCAGCTGCGCCAGTTGTTGACGTCACGAGGGTTCTAGCACCGCAGAATACTGAAAAACCTACAAGTCTCTCATCTGCCCCTCTCATAGAGGCCATCCAGAATGAACTCAAAAAGTTCAATAGAGGAGATAAACAATAATCCAGTCAGCAATACTAATCGTTCTTCAAATCGTACTTGTGAAAGCGTAATGACGCAATTGATTTTACTTTAATTTGATTACATTTTTTTCTCGAAATTTACATTCTCAAAAATTCCATTCAAAAAAGAGCTTACACTTTTGAATTTCATTTAAAATTTTCTTTTAATTATTTTTAAATAGTTAAACTAAAAAGTAGAAGCTCTCCTTCTCAGTACTAGTAGTATTACCCCTTTAAGGACGATTGGAACACCGGTGTTCCATAAAGAAAATAATTTTTCCTGACTACCTAAAGTTATATTTTTCTTATGTTTATGCGTATTTGCAAAGTAGAAGGTTGAAGGAATCTAGGATATTTTTTGCAAGTTTTCACCTATATGCTATATGTTAAATATTTAAGCTCAAAAATTACGAATTTTTAAATTCTCAAATGCATAATTGATTTTATTTATTTTTTATACTTCCAATTTTTTTAAGCAAAATCCTTTTGGAAATAAAAACTACAATAACTCATACGTAATATATTTCATTAAAGCGAAAAATATTATTCATTGGTATTGTCAGAAAAATTACTTAAATTTTTGGGCTATTTTTATCCCTATCATTCATAGAGACAAAAAATACATCAAATCAGACTCTGTTTGCTTTTCGAAGGTTAGATGTGAGAAGTTTTACAAGTTTTGTTTATCTGTTTCATTTTTATTGCTGATTTTCGGTCAGCGAAAACTGTCTCGTCGTTAAAGGGTTAAGCAACAGTAAAATAAACAAATTTTTTGAATTTATAATTTTCGGTTTATTTTTTAGTTTTGAAAAAAAATCAGATCAAAATCAAAATTTTATCACGTTAGAAAGTTTACACGATTTTTGAATATCACTTAGAGTTTTGTTACTTCATTTTTAAGAAAAAAATTAAAAATCTATTTTTTAAAACTAAAAAAATCGAAAATACCAAATACATAGTTGAAAAATAATACAAAATTAAATTAAAATAAAAAAAAGTATACGAAATTTAAAAAAAAAAAAAGTAAAGTAACAAATACAAAAATTTTGAATTTTTTACCGTGTTGGTTTACCATTATTGTGGTAATACATTTCCTGAAAAGGAAGGCTTTCACTTTCGAGTTTAAGTACTTTAAAAAAAATAAAAAATAAAAAATATATAATTTTAGGGTAATTGCACTCAAAATTGGGAGTTTTTTTATGGAATGTCGTACTAAATTGTATTGATCAACAATTAAAAATCAGAATTTTTGACATAGATAATTTCGAGAAATATATATTTTTTATTTTTTAAAAAGAAAAACCAAAAGGTTTTTATGAATACATGAACACATAATGCCAAATCGAATACATCATCGGTATATGGACAATAAAATTAACTTTTAAATAAAAAAAAGAGCAAGAAAAATCTCAAACCGCTCCTGAGGCAGAACACACGTCAAAATTTTATCAAAAACCGCAAATTATCCCCTCGATGGCTGGCGATTTTCAAAGGCTAACAACCTCCTCTTAACTGAAATTAAGAATCCAAATAGATATTCCTTATTAACAGGTTATTAGAAGTTAACCGAAGGACACACAAAATCAAAATACGCAGTTTTTGCAGTTTATACAATAATGTACAATTTTCGAAGAAGAACTATCTTTTGCTTTTGTAAAATAATTGTGATAAAATGAGAAGAAATTTTTTGATCGAGACCCTACTCAAACCTCTGTAGAAGTAATGTACGAAATTAATTGATGAATTAAGTTTTTTAAGAAAATTGTATCAACCAACTTAGAAAAAAATTATGTAAGATTTAGTCGACAACTGGTTGAATCTTCTGATAGTAAATTCCAAAGGATATATCTCCTAAAGTCTCATTACGATCGACTTGAAGGCATGTTAGCAGTCTTTGGGTCGATTTATGAGAGGGTTCCCCGGTGGTTCCAAGTTGCGGACGGACGGACCTGTTTGTCGACGTCATAAAACTCAGAAATTCAGATTCCCAAAATTCTTCCAAATTTTGAGCCCAATAACTCAAAATCCAAAAATTATATAAACTTGTCTATCTGTAGAGTTCAAGCAGTAAAACGGTTCCATTAAAATTCAAAACCCTTGTCTCCGCTTAAAGTCTAAAATGTTTTTTAAAGCAACAACTACACAATTCACGCCGTTACTTACTTTCGTACTTAGGTAGCTGCAACTTTCATTTAAGGAACTGGGCCTCTCGCACAAACCTCCTTCAGTTCCTGTCGACTCTCCGTCAGATTGCTCCAAAACGTTGTCGTAAAGTCCGTCCCATCCGAGGCTCCTTGTGAGTTTTTGTAACAATTTTGCTTCTACGGGAAGGGGTTGTTATTGTTAGTTTCTTAGCCCGTCGCTCAACCCTCTCTAGAAAGACCAGATCCCTTGTTCGTTAGCCTCAGGTTCGTGATTTACAATTGGGATTGGTTGCCCAATCTTCTATCTCTCACATGAGTGTCCCGGACCTGCTAGGCATCTAGCCCGTTTAAAGGTGAACATAGGAATCAAAGGACAGAAACTATGTAGGGGAAAGTGCTCATGCTTGATACGATCCAAGCTTAATAAAAACTATTTTTTTCCTATGTTAATCAATAGTTATGACTCAAAGCAATATATTTCAATAGCTTGTGCTAAGCCTCACATTTCCTAGCTCAAGGATCCTAGCTCTTTTTTCCTAGTTTCAGGATGCACAAATCAAAAATGGGTCCAAACCCGTAATTTCGATACATGATATTTCATAATTATTTCTTAATTAATGTCGCTGTTCAGGAAAACTACTATCATAGGCACATAGAGGGTTCATCAGAACTAATATTTATGTAAAAATATTTTTACTTGGAGACACTGTTTTTGTGGAAGGTGACAAATTCATAAATTCTACCTGTGTCCATCCTATATTTTAAGAAGGGTCCATGAATGATAATTTTAATGTGGTAACTCTATAATTAGATGTGATTCTTTCATAATTACACCTATTGTAAACCTCCAATTTTATCGACAATTGACATAACCTTTAACCCTGTTGCCTGAATTTTAAGGTTTCAGAGTGACATTTTCATGGACTCAAAGTGAAAAAATGGTTTTCGCTAGTGCCCTAATGTCATAAAAACATGGCTTAAAAAATTACATAAAAGTGATTTTAAAACTAATAACCAGTCGTACAAACTATTTAGGCAGATAGATTAGAGTTCCGTCTAAATATTGATGTTCAATTTTTTGTATGCGGTGAAATTTTTACAGTGAAAATAGACCTCCGAATTGTCGAATTAATCATTATACAGGAAGGCCCCGGACCCAACTTGTATAAAAATCGCTACTGAATTTCCATTTTCTTCTTGAAGAAAATCTAAGGATTTCCAGGAACTATTTGAGGTTGGGTTATGAACCTAATAAGTGAGACATTTTTTTGTCACAGTGGAATAATCGTTCGGTTTGTGTGTTAATCAGAAAATATTCACAAACCTTGGACATCATTTTGCAGTATCAAGCATGGGCACTTTCCTATCACATTACCCCCCCCCCCCATTTCGACCCAAAAGTTACGCCGTTGTCATACTTAAATTACAGATGTGTGTTTAATTTAAGGCATACAAAAATTGCATACATTTTTAAGTCTGAGAATTTTACCTTTTTCAAGGTGCGTACGTTAAATTTTCATTAGGTCTTGGTAGTTAATAACGTAATAAACTTCTCAAAATTAATTAAGTCTGATTTAGTAAAGAAATATTTAAATAATTTACTGGTTTTAAAAAGATATATTTTCTACTGCACCTCTTGAAAATTCGTTCATAATTAAATATGTCACTACGGTTTCACAAGTGCGAAACATAAAGCTCTCATATTAAGAGATATCTTAAAGGACTTTTAAAATATCATTTTAAAATGACCCAACTGCATTTAGCATGTAAATAACATCTCCAAATACCTTAAAAACTCATTAATTTATTTATTTAGGAATTTTTAGAAGTTATAGTGTGTCTCATAAGAGTATTGTTATAGCAACTAGTTTTAAAAAAAATCCAAATTCTAAACAGGAAGATCTTAAAACGAAAAATTAGTATTTTTAGTAGGGGATTTACATTTTTACTAAGAATAAAATGTAGTTTCAATAAGAAATTATCATGTATAACGTTTTTGTATGTAATTTTTCTGAATAAAATATCCATCCAATAAGAGAAAAAGTTCAATAAGAGTCGAACGCTTCATGCATTTTTGCATTTATTTGCCAATATTTATACATATTTAACAATTATTATGTTTAATGCAGAAATATACTTTATTGCAACTCTTCAGCACAATAAGTAAGAAATTTCTGGTGATAGTAACTGCAGAAAATCCATTTAATGAGATTTACAAAAAGAAAACTTCAAATATGTTACAATAGAATTTTAAATCCTTTTTTTAAAAATTCCTTTTGAGAAATTTTCACCAGCCTTGTGGATTTAATGTTCTATTGTCGAAAATATCTCTTTAGTGTTAGTATCTTTCATTTATACAGTGAGAGTAGAATTTTCCATTCATTTTGTCAAATTAACTGAAGCTCTTGAGATTCGGTAGAAGGGTTAGTAGTTCGTCGTATTCTGTGTTCTCCAGTTCATCACTTTCACGTCCCAGTCGGGGTGTATAAATATCATGGCGACTTTTCACTGCAAAAGATCAATTCTCTTTCAACTCAAATTGCCTAATTTTGATTTATATGTAGCCACATAGCGTTACAAAAATAGAAGTAGAACAATTTCACTAAGCTCCTTGGCAAGGATCATGGTGAAATTTTCTGGTGAATTTTGAATGTCTTCTCATAAATAGCCAGAAGCATTTTAGGTATTTAACATCAAACAATCACCTTTACACCTTGTTTTGTTCACCTTGGATTGTGTCGTCATGGTTAGGACTGCGCTTTTGAATTCTTCCCAAGCGTGGTCCAAACCAGAGTCCCCCATTGGCACCCACACCTCCTGTCCGTTTCCCATATTCCTCCCGTGCAAGTTTGGCCAGCATTGTGCCAGTTCTGGAACGTCCTACTCGTGGGAAGGGTATCAAACCTTGACGTTTCATCTCGTACTTGGGCACATCTTTAAGAATATTTATATCAAGCATTCCAACAAATTTATTACAAAAAGGTATCATAGGGGCTTAAAAATTTACCATAATCTTCTAACGAGTACATGCCATTGTCATAGGCCATCATTTCTGGATCAGATCTACCAACTCTGGGAAAAGGGAAGAGTCCCATGTTTCCGGACCGACGGGGCTTGGATTCCTCAATATCACCTGTGGCAGAAAATTTATCAATTAACAATTTATTGCACGGTAAAACTTGAAATTCCGGACAACTTGGAATTTTAGACAAACCAATTTAGAGTTAGGATCTTTTCTCATCTGATAAAACATCAATTAAATAAAATTTTAGGATTGCATAATTAATAAATTATGGCACTCAATGGGTCAAGCGGTAGAGCACTCGCTCTATGATGCAAGTGTCCCAGGTTCGAATCCCTTTTAGGTCACCAGGAATTTTTCTGGCGTTAAAGGTGTTCGGATTACATCCAGTGAGTTTCACTGCACTTGATTCCACGGGTATGGGACTGACAACCTCATCCCGTACAAGAAAAAATAATATTGCATGTCTAGAAATCCTCTTGCAGGAAGGCCTTGTTCCTTCATGGAATGTTGTGCCAGCATTATTATTATTATTATTAAATTATTACTAAACCAAAAAAAAATATTTCGCATTTTGTAAATGTTTGTGAATTCCTACTGAAGAGTTACAAAATGTTTGCAAATCATATAACCCACTAAAAAGTTCGTAAAAATTGTATTTACTTTTTCCACAAACATTGTGTGTTACATGATAACCTGATGACCATTTCTCTTCTTTTAACAAACATTTGTACGTAAATATTCGTAAAGACACAGAAAAATGTTCGTAAATTTTTGTCATTTGTTCATAAAGTTTTACCAGACAAACCGAAATATGCGAACAAATGTTTGTAAAGGAAAGAAAAATGTTAGTGAAATGATCATGTTATGAACAATGTTTGTAAAAACATTACAAACTTTTACGAACTTTTTTGTGAGTTATACAATTTACGAGCATTTCGTAAGTCCCCAATAGGGATTCAGAAACATTTACGAACAATTTTACAAAATATTTTTTTTCCTGTGTAGATTATCGAAGTTTAAAGGTCCAAATTGATTTCATCAACCCTTTCATCCGGAATTCCAAATTTAACTCTATTCTATTCTACTGCTGGAAAGAAAGCCGTTGCAAAATGACCAATTGAATCTTGTTAAAGACAAAATGATCGATTTTGTTAGTTCAGAATTGTAATATTTTATTCTGAAAGAAAATGTTTGCAAAATTATCAACTAAATCTTTACGTTAAGAACATCTTTACCGTAAAGACATTATTCTTCAATTACATAAAACTTTTTTTTTTATATTTTATAAGTAAAAAACAAGCTTTGGAAAACATTTAACAAGCTAAATGGACCATTTTGACAAAAGTTTTCTAACTTCCATATGGATAAGCAATCTTTTGGAAAAACTTTAACAAAAAAGAAACGTGTTCTTTTAAAGTATATTTTACTAAGTTCAATATTGTTCTTTAAGAAATAATTGTAGTATTTTAAAAAGAAATTTTTGTAAATCTTTTATTGACTTTTTCTGTTTTATTCCTTACTAGAAGAACTAGAAAAGAAAAACTAGAAGAATAAAGCAAAAAAATAAGTCAATAATAATTCTTCCATCTAGGGTAAGATGGGGTGGTTAGGAATCATGTACATTTTGGAATTTTGTCAGAGAGAAAACGAAAACCACTAATAAGTATAAGACTTTACATTCGAGAGTATTTCTTCTTTGTTTTTTTCCTTTTACCATCTTATAGTATTTAGAAATCTCCCAGTTCCAAATTAAACATGATTCCAAATTACATCATCTTACCCTACAGTCTGTCGTGTCTGTCCTATCCCATCAAACCAGTAAGTAAATTTTGTCAAAAAATCAAAATTAGTCAGAATGAAGAATAATTAAAACAAGAATTATAAATTTTTAACCTTAAAAAAATGAGATCTTTTGTACGCCTAAAAGGAATTTAAGGGAACAATAATTAGTTATAATTTCTAAACTTGAACAGAGGGCAAACATCCTTATGGCGCTTTTAAATTCCTATAGATCTTGTTCTCTTAAGTCTAATATCTAATTAAAAACTCGCAGTGTTCGGTGCTACCCCGTGTCCGGTGGTTCCCTAGTTTCCCGTATTATTAATTTTGACTTATTTACTAGCCAAAATCGAATATTTTACTGACCATAAATATGTAATCCATAAAAAAAAGAACTTAAACTTCAATTTTAATCTACTGGTTTGTCCTTCAATAACAGTTTTTCAACTAAAAATATTTGAATAATAAATTTGATTTCTAAAATTCTTGCCGGAAATGAAATAGAAAATACTATATGTGAATTCTCCCAAGAAAAATTTTCTTGTCAGTATCAACCTGAAAAAATCTCTGAATAAATCATTTCGGTAAAATAAAATGATTTTTTGTAAATTCTTTTAATTTATTTTTTTTTTCAAAATGACTTGCATTCGTTACTAATGGACTACATGTTTCAAAACATAATTCGTTAGAAGTAACGAATAATTTTCAAAAAGGAAACATTTTACTTTGGGGTGATGATCCAACCTTCATGGTCGATACATTACCGTAAAAAAATCCCAGAGGAATAATTTTCTTTTAGCCTGTTTCTATGACTCTTTATTTGTCCTTAATAGTGATCCTTACAAGTAAACTGGGGACCTTATAAACGTCTTTCTAGTATTTCATAAGTATTCAAATCTAAATTTTTGTAGGTATTTCAGATCATGAGACTTTTTTTTAAATTTGCGCTTTTGGACTTCGTTTTTGATCCACAATATATAAACAGCACGTCTTCAAAAAATTCCTGTAAACTTAACCATAAGCTGATTTTGCGTAAACCACCTTCAATCTTTTCTTTCTTTAAATAAATCACTTTTTTGAAAATTCTATTTTGCATTTAGTGAAGAAATTAAGTGATCAATCTTAAGCGATCTTCAGACTAGACTCCAAAATCCTAAATAGCGAGCATTTTTATTGCTTTTTGAGAGCCTAACAGGTCATTTAGCTTTAATAATCCAATCCTAAGTAAAATTTTTCCACAAAATCGTGATTGATAAGAATTCAGAATAGTTAAGCCATATGGCTAAGCCTTAGGTCTCAAGCCTGTATTAATGTTCCAACCAAAGTAAACTTATGGCTATGTGCCTCTGATATGAACGAATGATACATCGGTTATTCGCTTTCAGGAAGTAAAATAGCTCATTTTTAGTTACAGACACATCACATTGGTTATCAATTTATTTTATAAGGATCATCTTTTTTTTTTCAATAAATAAAAAAGAAAAAAATTAAAACTGCTTTAATCAATTCATAATAAATTTATGGCCTAAATTATCCACTTTTAATTTTGAAATTTTTCATCTCTAAATCTTGTAAAAATTGCAGAGGGAATTCCTTTTTATATCCTTCAAATTTCATAAGACAAATCCTAAATTGATTGAAAAATATATACGTTCAAACACATTTTTGACAATTTCTTTTTTTTTTGTTTTGAACCTAGAAAGCGAATGCTTAAAGACATCGAATGCTCGTTTTTTTTGCAATGCATGATAAGTGAATATCAATTCGAAGTTCAAAGCTTTTTTCTTTTATTTTAAAAACATTTGTTTTTAATTTTTCTGCTGAAAACTCTTTCTTATCGAAAATATCTTAAAATTTTAACTATTTCACAAATTTTCCCTCTTCATTGCATTGTCTTAAAATATTTTTTTTAGATTAACAAAAAATGCATTGTTTTTTGGATTTATGAATAAGTACAGTAAAGACTCCAATGGAGTCAATAGATTTGATTCTTATATATCTGCAATATGCTAAGTTATTTAATTTATTACTCGTTAAAGATTGTCTCAGATTATTACACAACTAAAATAGTTTAAAATTTTGATATTAAACCTGGAATTTT
Organism: Phlebotomus papatasi; assembly: GCF_024763615.1. NCBI lineage: Eukaryota > Metazoa > Arthropoda > Insecta > Diptera > Psychodidae > Phlebotomus > Phlebotomus papatasi. The sequence continues at coordinate 98,542,048 of NC_077222.1, read as the reverse complement.
ACAAATTTCTTCACGATTTTTTTATGGATTGACAGTAATTTTTAAATTTTAATAAAGTTCATTTCAGACTTTGATTAATTTGGTGATAGAAAAAACGGACTTAACTCACATGAATTGGTTGGAATAGACTTAAAAAGCAAAAATATAGTTTCTCATTAAGTTTAATGTATTTCACAATAATTTTATTTTAACCAATTTTATGAACCAAGTGCGGAATTTTATCACTAATCAAAATCTAATAATTCCAGTCATTAAAAATTTTAAAAATGCACACTTTTAAACGCATATGGGGGCAATTAGTGATAATAGACTTTAAATTTTAATGTGTATCACAAGGGTGTTAGTTATTAAACTTTTAATAAAACACTTTAAGAAAGAAATTTCACTAAACGTGCACTTTCTTTTATAATTAAGTATTGCAAAATTGAAAAGCAAAATATTACAGCAGATCTTACCATCAGCTGCTGAGGCAATGTGAGTGGCCAGGAGGATGCAGAAAAGTGTGTATAAAATGGTGAATTCAATTGCAGACGATGACCGAGCCATTGTATCCAAATGAAAATTTCCTAAGTCTGAAAGGATTGAATGCCAACAGAAGTATCACTTGCTTATACAAGAAACACAAACTGAAGCACTTTGCCTCTTCTTGAGGTGTCTATTTATCAACTGCAGAGCTACAAGTCGTTTGAAGTTGGGACATCCTTGATTGAGCTTTTATATCATCCCGCAAGAAATACAATAGGTTACGCTTGCGCAAGTCCTACGGCATCCTGTGGAGGAGCAACAAAAAGCGCTGAAGACTGGCTAGCATCAGAAAAAAATGGAAATGTAACACAATTTTCTAAAATAACATTAATTCTTTCTTTATTCCTGTTTGAAAACACAAATATGATCTGCTGATCCATTTAATGCTCTGTGTAGGATGGTCTATATGCCATTACGTGAACTAATATGGTACAGAGGCCATGAAGATAAGACCATCTGGGGAGCCTCCATTGCAGAAAAAAATTCAATTTTCGTCCAGTTTCTCATACGCACACAGCTTTTTATGATGGCTAAAAATACCTCAAGAAAGACAAATTTATGCAAATCTTATAAAAGAAATCCTACGTTGATTGAAAGGACACATACGGCGTTGCACATTTTCTATTCTTATCTCTGAGATTTGTCCATTCTTCAGTTACCATCTTAACACACCCACATTCACTTAAGTATGAATCAAAATGGATTGTATAAATTACATACCGATATATTAAGCCAACGAATCCTTATTTTCTCAATTCTTACGAGAAAAGTTATGATTTTTTTCAAAAAGAAATTTTAATACGATAAGCATCTGCACTGGTTTAAAACAAAAAAAAGCAGAAAAGGTGCACTGGAGACAAACCGAACTTTAAAAAATATAACTTAGTCCAAATTTTTGCTACTTTTCAGCCAATAATAGGCGCATTTTATCCTGAGAGATCATTTTAAATAAAACATTACTGAAGGTAAAACTTTGATAGATTCGTTTTTAGCGAATTTAATACAACGATATTTTTATAATTACGCAAAAATATTTCTAGAACTAAAATAAAGAATTTTTTTTGAGAGAAACATTGCTAATTCTATCAAACTAGTCAACTAGTCTTTTCTATTGAGAAGAATTTATTCCTTTTGATAATATTCTAATGAAGTTCAAATTTCAAACCATTCAAATCGTATGAATTACAGTGAGCGAAATTCAAATAGGGACGGACCTATATGTTGGTGGTGTGGGTGGTCTGTAAGTCGGATCAACCTAATATTTTTTTGTATAATATAGGCCTATCCAACAATACTTTTTATGGTAGTGACTCACGTGCACTTGCGTTCGTGAGTGCACGCCAGCCAAAATATGAAATTTTTAAGTGATTTAAATCGAAATTCAAATTAGGGACGGTAATTATTTTATGTTGATGATGCTCGAGGTGGCACCCCTGAATAAGGAAATTTAGTAGTGAGTTTTGTGGCCTATGCTGGCAAAGTGTAATCATAGTAGGGTAAGTGTGCCAAATTTCGGCATAGTTGCATGCAAGCGTCAAAGTCTCAAGTTTGAAATGTAATATTTTAAATACAAATTGATTTTTTTAATTCTTTCTTTTGTAAGAATGTTGCTTGGAACCTTGTGAAGAGTTTACCGTCTTTATTTACTCTAAAATCATTCTTAATATATTGTAAAATGAATAAAAATATAGACATAGCTTAGGTGCTCTATTTCGGCCACCATCATTCTCATAGTTTCCTGCCCTTCGGGAATTCTTCCAATATCTTTTTCACGTCATCTCGTTTGTCGAAGCTACATTTTTTGTTATTCTTTTGCATTGTATAATCTCTAGAGTACGTAAAATCTAAAAGTTCATGGAAATTCGAAAAACAAAAAAGGTGACCGAAATTGCAAGCTGGCCGGAATTTGGCACACTTACCCTAGTGAACTTAAAAAACAAAGGTCTTAGATATGGGAAGAGGCTGCAGACTCACGGAGAACGAAAAAAGTAGTCCCACCTCCCTCTAGGTGTGAATATGTAATAATCACAACGAAAATAGCAAAGAACAAGATACATTATTACACCAAAAAAAATAATCTAAAAACAAACATGATTATTTTCAAAAATGTATTTTTTATATTGAAACTATTAAAATATTTTCTAATGAAATTTTAACAATTGATATTGTAACATAAAACATACAACCAGTGAAGAGATTTTCCATCGTTTTATCCCGGAGGTTGGAATCGACGCTAAGACGGCAATGGCCGCATGGGAAGGGGGCAAAAAGATGAAAATGAGATGAACAAATAAATGAATAATAATGCATATTAAAAGAGAAAGTATTTTTAAATAAATTATGAAACTTGGAAATGTTAGTATGGGGGTGGCTGGCTGGAACCGTCTTTGGAATGTAGTGGCTCTATGGGTTTGGGGAGAGGTCTCTGGGCGAATTCCGTCTTGATTATGCTAATCTTTTCCGTTTTTCTTTTTTATTGTGAATTTTTATTGTCCTTTTTTCTTTTTTTTTTTGGTTTTCGGAATCATTTTCTACACTAATCCCAATATGCGATATGTGTTTAACTCTAATTCCGATATGCAAAATCCAAGACGACCTCAAATTTACAATTTTTCTAAGGTTTTCATAGGGTTATCTGTTCCAAAATTGTAAATTGTAAATTTATTTTTTTTTAAGATAACGAAAATAACAAAAAAAATAACAGCAGTTACAAGTCAATTTTGTCAGTAAACACTTGAATTTGATTCGGAAATATTAAATTTAGCAAAAAATGGTTAGTATAGAGCAAAAACTGGATTAGCAAAAAAATGGTTAGTAAAAATTTTAATTTGGTCGGTATAATATTTAAAATTAACACCCAATACAGTTATGGACAAAAAGAAGAATGGTAGCTTACCTTTGATAAAGAAAATTTCATAAAATCTAAATTCACATCCCTTTCTTTCTCAAACGCTTTGCATATGTCTATCCCATCCTTTCGTTCCTTCTTCTTCTTCTCCTGAACGTCATAATAAATTTAGTTTAGAAAAAAAAATACGGATTTTCACCTGGATCCTTCTCTTCCTTTATTACTCTAACAACGTTTCGGAGCTTGTTGGCTCCTTTTTCAGGTATGCAAATTACTCAAATATGCAAAATAATTTGCATACCTGAGAAAGGAGCCAACAAGCTCTGAAACGTTGTTAGAGTACATAAAGGAGGAAAAGGATCCAAGTCAAAATCCGTGTTTTTTATCTGAATTCATCTATTGACCGAGCATCACATACTAATTCAATTTAGTTTAATCCAATTTTGATTACGAAAGCATAATACTGACATCATGCAAAATGTTTTAAGGTGAATTTTAATTTCTTGAAATTTTTCTGATCTAAAACGTAGGGGAAAGTACGCTTCTTTCGAACGTTCATGTCTTCGTATTATGTGAATTTTGTTTTATTTTTCCTAAGACACTTATACATTTCTACTAAATATTAGTTGACTTATTATCAAATATCGATAATTATGTGATAATCACGTGAAAATCTCTTGGGAGAAATAAAAAAAATCAAATTATTCGAAGGCATGGACATTCGAAAGGACCTTCCCCTATACCGGTGCCGGATGTATAAATATCTAGATAGAGCATTGATTAAATATGATTTTACCTGTCCATATTTAATTTTTTACTGATTTAAATTCAACTAATTAAAATTCTTATAAATTGAAGATGATGCAAATCTTAATTGAGTACTTATCTTTCTCCCACAGGTATTTATGCAAGCTTAAGAAATTATTTGCAAAATTAAATTCATCCCACAATGTTTTGCACAATATGTGTTAATCTTTTCTATTTCTTACTTCTGTCATTCATTGGGAAAATTGTAATTTATCAAGTGCAGATATAAATGTCCTGATTTATGTATATGGATTGATTTAACGGCCCTAAACATCACGAAGGTGAAATCACCAGGAGTATCCTTCTATTCAATGAAGTTCGAAGAATAAAGTTGAGAGAGTGAAATGATTAAATGAATGGGGGTGTCAGAGACCCGAGCTCCTGGGCGTACAGTACTTTTTCTAAATTAAGCTTTTGAATGTTGTTTTGTTTGTAATGTTCTGATGACGTCACATCCTTCCAATCTATTCCCATCAGTTTGATGTGAGTTGAATGGATATATCGGGATGATGGTGGGATTAGTTTGAGGACATGAAGGATTCTTTAAGATATATTAAAGTTTAAAATTGCTTCAAGTGAAAACGTGTGTAAATGGTATGTCTCATTAAAAATTAAAAGACTTTTTTCGCCATATCATGAAGCTTTAAAAGCACATTCGCATCTTTGATTCTCAAAGCCATTGAAAGTACACATTTGCTGCCGTTAGAAAAGAATCTTATAATCTTTGTTCCAATACATGAAGGAGGGTAGTAATCTTACTTAATCGCAAAAGTTATTCGTCTCGATAGATTGAGGGGAGGTTTGGCAAAAGTGTTGTTAAAAATACATTTCGAAACATCTAAAACAAAACACATAATCTCTAACGAGGAACATGAGAAAATTTTATTGTGAAGAAATGGTCACCGCATTAAATCAATATTTATAATCTTTCAGCAAATTGTTCTCAAATGGACGGTTCATTTAGCAGAATTTATATTTTGAATAATACTCTCAATAAGCTCCAACAAATCTGGACACTAAATCCATCCAGAGACTCTCTCTCCAGATACCTTAGATTTTCCCTTTGATGTTGCAGCCGGAACTTTGGGACGATTTGAGGTGGTTGGGTATAATTCTTTAACTTCCAAGGGCGACAATATCAACGACAGTTCTGATACAGAAGTCTCACTTTTAGCTGCGTCAACTATTCCAAAAGGATGGGTCTCCTTAAAATAAAACTTAATATTTAAAATGCTACTCAGAAAGAAAAAATTTCTTTTCTTACATTGCAATCATTCTCATTCGAGTGTTCCTGGATTGGTGTTCTTGCACGAAAATGCTTGAGACTTCCTGCATTGAACTCTTCCTCTACAATTTTCATATACAGAATATTAAAAAAAAAGTGACATCTCACATACTTCATACGCATTACCATTCATTTTTGAGGAACACTGTTGATCCTTCTGAAAAAAAAATTCTTAGAAACTTGTGATTCTTCTGCGAAGAAACGCTGCATATTACCTTTTTATTTGATTCCAGTGATTCCGCCTTATCTTTTTCTTTTATTGATCCATCAAGATTGACAATTTCAGGCAGTTGGGAAAGCTTCGAAAGTGTATTATTCCTTTGTCCATTATCATCTGACTTGTCTTCATTATCCTTTTGGAGAGTCTTCGACATGAACTTTACATAAGCCATGCGAGTTTTAGGGGTAACATCGGATAATTTCGGATTTAGTTCTAGAATAGACCAAAGAACAACGCAGAAATCAAATTCTGGTACTGATTACACAAATGTGCTAAATTAAGATGTTCTTATTACACTAAATAGCTCATACAATACATCATTTCTGTTTAATCGAAGACACTTTCCTCTCCTCTAGACAGAGAAGCTATAGAAATTACCTTCAGCCAAACAAAATTTTATCTGGTACTTCACATAAGAAACTTAGTCCAATTAGGGTGAAAGGAACCCCTATTGACACTTTAAGAATTCATCATACCGATTAAGGATATGAAATTTGTGAAATTTGCATCTCTTTCTATAAAAAGAGGGAGATTACAGAAAAACATCGTATTACCTGCATTTTATCAGATACAATAAATAAATTTCATCATTTTGACAAAAGTATCAATAGGAGTTCCCTGTCGAAGAGGGGTTCCTTCAACCCATTCAACCCTATTCAATCATTGAATTTCTGAATAACAAACAAATATTTGCAGGTGATTTTGGAAAATCTTTTGGATCATTTGCCCTTAATATACAATCCTAATAAAAAAAAATTACTAAAAGTTTGTCTTTTAATAAATAATTTAGTAAAATCGGTAATGTGGGTGCTTTTCCCTCCTGCTCTTCATAAGTTTTTCTTTAATTATAGCACTTAAGAATGATTTTCATCGATCTGACCTACCATCCAATCGGAATGGCAAAGTTACTCCCGAAAGACAAAATCTCCTGCTTCTATGACATTATAGGCTGAAAGGAACACCTATTGACACTTTAAGAAGTCGTGTCAGAACTTATTGACACCCTACTCTGTACCATTTGGAATACGAAATTCGAACGAAAAACGCAGATTAATGAAAAAACGTTACATAATACTTAGATTTTATTGGATGTAATTGAATAAATTTCAACATTTTGACAAAAGTGTCAATAGGAGTTCCCTGTCGAAGAGGTATTCCTTCGACCCTAGATAAACTTTAAATCTGACGTTCGCGTAACGCTTTTGAATTTAAAACTTAAGGAATCACTAAAATAAAACAAGCTATTTAAGCTTGGATTTTATATTATAAAATCTTGACTTAAAATTAAATTACAAATAACATAAAATAAAAATAAAATAAAGTAAAGTTATAGCAATAGAATTTATAATGAATAAAAACACAGTGAAAATGAAACATGAAAAGATATAAATATTTATAAAAAAATGGTTACATCACATATTATATTATAATACCAGAACTTTACGGTTATGAGCAGTTACAAAATCGAAAACTCATCGGCCATTGTAAGCAAATTTTACAATAGTTTATAAATCAGCTAAAATTGATTTTGGTGTAGATCGATATCGATAAACATAAAATCAAGGACTTATGTAGTGAAAAAAAACTTTTTTGAATGCTCATGAAAATGTTTTTTCCCATTAATCGCCAAAAAATATTATTTATTGTGGTAAAACCAGTTTTCAGGATTTAAAATCAAATTCATTATTTTGAATTTCATTTCACTGTTCGAACTTAAAGAGAGTGAAGTAAGTAATGTAAAATCAGTTTTTTTTCCAACTTGTCACCGTTCGCTTAAACACTCAGACACTCATTTTTCCAAGTTTGCACCGGGCGCAATTCGATCTCACTCGAACGAATAAGAGCCCAGCACTCTTACCAACTGAGCCAGTGGGTCTCCAAATTTATTTATTTTTTATTTATTTTATCCCATCCTCCTCTATCATAACCCACGCCTCTCAAATCTATCAAAAACCGTTTTTTATTTATATCAAAATTGGACCTAATATTTCAATCATTTTCGTATATGATGTATAACCAGATCAGGTGAACATATCGATCAAAGGCACCTATGACCGGAAAATGCGCAATTTTGAAGTTTTTAAGGTCAAAGATTAACTCTTTAAGGATGAATGGGATACCGGTGTCATAAAAATAAAAACTAATTTGTCGGATTATTTAGAGAACAAAATAACTTTCAATAGTTAAAAAACTTGTTTTTGTTTTTGGGACACCCTTAAAAGGTTAACTACTGATGGCGCAATTTACAACGGAATTGTTTAAACTTGGAATTTTTTCGAAGGTCTTGAAATTTTGAATTGGTTACATTGATCTCAATCGGTAATGAATCAATAAAGTTTAGGAAATTGAACTACGATATTAAAATATTTAATATATATTATTAAATATTTATATATTTAAATAAAATTGAGCCTTATCATGATATAATTTAGCTGCACAAACAGATTGAGAAGTTAAATTCCATTACGATATGCCTCAGTTCCATTTAACCCTCTAACGGTTAAGGGTCACTGCAAGGTAGCATTACAAAAATCGCATTTACAGCGACAATAAAGGTTTTATTTATTCAGAATTGCTATAGTATTCTCGGTAATACACTTGCTAACATCCGTTCAAGGTTTGAACTCATTTTGACTCTTCGTTTCGACTCTGACAGGTCAGAGAAAAAGTAGGATTTTTTGTGGAAAAAATCTCATTTCCAAAATCAAGAAAAATACCGGTTTAAAGTTATCTGACTAAAATAAATTTAATTTTTACTGAAAGATATATCGTTCTACTTTATGTATTTTATTTCAAACATTTGAAAAAAAAAATTGTGAATTTTAGAAGCACAAAGAGTTTCAAATTTTTTTTATATTTTTGCATTTTTTGCCTAAACTAAAAGAGAAAATGAAAAACGGATGGTATTTTTGAGTTTATTGAACCGTAATTAGTCTAGAAAAAATTATCACACTACATTTTTTTTGCATATTTAAAAATCGAATGTTAGAAGGTTAAACCTAGGATAAAAATCTCAATTTCAAAGCTGCACTACCTCTAAAAGGGTCCCGCTTCCCCCTATGGTTCAATTTATTTCTGATCGACTTTGAGCTTTCAATATAAATGAAAATTGTACTGAGCGTTTAGAATTTTCTACTAACTAAAATAGCATTTTTACTGGAAACACACAATAATGTTTAAATTTTTTTAGGTATAAATTATCTTGGAAATTACCAATGATCTTGTCAGTATCCATGGACATTCCTTTTCCTGCATTCTCAATAATATGCCGGCGGAAACTGCTCTTCGTTCTTCTAATCTGAGAATTCTGTGCTGTACCTATAGGATCAGTGGTGACAGTTTTAGTTGCCACAACGGTATTCCAATCCTTGCCACTTCTGAAAATGAAATCCTGATTACACACTGGAAAAAGAACTTTCTTTTGGAAATAACTTACGATCTTTCAATCTTTTTGCCACCAATTGCTTTTGCAATTTGACTGAAAACATCCTTGGGTTCTCGACTTGTGCTGAGACACTCATTTATCAACCCTTCGACAAATCCTATTTGGAAATCCTTTAGAATCCGCCTCTCTATGACACGTCCTTTTTTCCCAGCAACTAATTAGTTCGCATTAGGAAAGTGTTCAAAAGCAACAAGAGAGCAAGAAAAGAGGTTCAATTTCATTAGAAACCATTAAAATGATGGGTGTTTGTGTTGGATTAAAAGAGAAGAAAAATTGGTGATATGATTCTCAAATTAAATTTAGAACTCACTTGCAGCATCTTTCGGATCGATCCTGGGTGTCTTCATGCCATTATTATGCAAGATATCGATGAGTTCATAGCGGAAACTGTTGATATCCTGAAACGTGACAATTGATATGAAATTTCGTGATTTATTTGAGAAGTGCATAAGCCAATAATGCTCGCTTGGGAGATTTAAATATTTGGAATGTAGATCACAATTTTTTTTCACCTGCCGTATCTCCATGACGTCATCCTCCGTGATACCAAAATCATCACGTTTTCTTTGTTCAGCAGTCACATAACGCCTGACAAGTAGACGCATCACGTTATCATGACGTCTTCTCACCTTCTCCCGTGATTTCTTCTGCAAAGACAAAGAGAACAAATTGCTTTCAAATGGCAGAAGTATTTGTCCTTCCGCTTTTAAATGAAAAACAATCGGAAAGCTTACCATAATACTTCTCGAGGTCCTTGGCTTCTTCATTAAACCGAGAAATCTAAAAGCAATTTTGAGTGAAGGGAAGAGATTGAATGGAGGTGGTAATGTTGAACCATCTTCAAAATAGCTCATCCAAAGTTGAGTACGTGCAAATTTCCACTCAACATCAGACCGTTCCTAAAAGAAAAGTAGTAATTTTGAAGCATATTTCTTACTAAATCCTTATTTAAAACTTACTGATATTATTTGATAAGAGTTACTCATCATCGCAATCAACATATTCAAAAGGACTATGATGTTAATGACACTGTATGATCCAAACATTAAAAGTGCCCAGAAACGCGTAAAGCTCTTGATACCCTGCAACTCGAAAGCCATCAAATCCACTAAACCAAAAGATGCCCAGAACAGGGATTGGGACGTTTCAAATAAACTGAAAGAAATCCCATGTCACAAATCATTTCAAAAAAGAATTTTAGAATTTTACTTGGCGAATCTTCTCCAAATTGAACAAGCTTTTTCATGATTATCAAAATCAGGCACTTCTCCGGAAAGATGATAACATTTATTCTTCTCTAGATCAGCATAGTACCACATTAATTGATTTAATCCTAAAGGGGAAATTGTATAAAGGAAAATAGAATTGAAATTTAAAGATAAAGTATACAATACGAAAAGTCCTTATTTCACTCACCGCAACCAAAAGCAAATAGCACGAGCGTGTAAATAAAGAAGAACTTTATAATGTCGATAATCATTCGTCCGAGCGACACTTGGAGAGGCCCCAAATGAGGATTAATTGAGAAGATGTGGACTAATTTGAGAAAGGAGAAAATCATTCCGGCTGCAAAGGCTCCCTCAGACAGCAACATCGGATCAAAAGGGTCCCACTGCTCTCTCGGATACCACGGATTTTCACCAGATAATGCGTCCCTCTTCAATTTGACAAAAAAATACCATTAAAAAGTCAATTCATTAAATTTAATACTTATTTGGCCTGTCTAATAAAGATTTAAGCAAGATTTCACATGTTCACTAAATACAATTTTGTTGATAAGACTTAACGAAGTGCTCGCATCCAAAATTATATGGAATACCACGAAAGTTAATTTAAGACAGAGTGTTTTTAAAATCTTATTAATCTACAAAGGATTAAACTTCAATTGATTAATTCAATCCGTAAAGAAAAATTGTATAATCAGAAATTGATTCGGAATTTAAAGATAAAAATCAATATATTTAATAAAGAAGATGGGATATACCGGATATACAAAAATATTTAAAAAGAAAAACCAAAAATGAATCAGGGGCACATCAAGCCTAATAAAAAGTTAAGCTATTTTTCATTTCTCCTTGTAAAAATTTTGCAGATATTGCACAGCGACTTAAACAAATTTGCTCGTAGTTCTTGTATTATTTCGGCGAACATTATGAAATATGTATTTTTAGATAGCTTTTAATGCACAATTTCGAAATATATCAAACTGATAAGTCAATTCTCTTTAGGGAAAAACTTGCCAAGAGTCTTCAGTGCCTCTATGGAAAAACATATGGAAAATGAAATATCGAGAGGCCCCTGAAATAAATACTATTGTGTTTCAAATAAATATACCGGTTCTTAACCAGTTAATTGAGGACTTAACTCTTTATCTTCTATCGTTGAAACGATTCAAATCCATTAAAATGGATATTTGAAGGTCATTGGGACGTCTGAGAATGATATTTCGCAAGGAAAAAAGGGGTGGCAAAGCATCCCAGGCTTTGCAAATTACTCGAACTTATGACTTAGACGCTATTCCTCAAACATACTTTCGCATCATTTAACGTTTACCTGTTCCCAACCAATTTGAACCGATTTATAAATCACCCAAAAGTTCCAACAAAATAGCTTTAAGAGTGATAAATTTGATTTTCGTAGAAAAATTATTTATCGGTTCATAACCGATTCATTACCGGTCCCCAACCAATTTGAAACGACTTATAAATCAGTCAAAATATTGACAAAATTATCTTTGGAGTAATATAATTGAGTTTCGGATAAACATGAGTATCGGTTATGAATCGGTTCATTCCGAATCGGTTCAAGTTTGTCAAGAATGCCAAGACCTTTCCAACGAGCTTAAACGTGATACCAAACGGTTGAAAAATACGTTCTCTAGATTTTTTTAGCGTTTGACTTTGGAAAAAAAACGTTATTAGGAGCGATTCATCTGTATTTTTGTAAAAGACGAAATGTCCGCCTGGTTAATTCCTAAAGCATGTCCAAAAAGAATAGTAAAAATAAACATCTTTAATATAAAAATGAAATAAAAATATTCAAGCTGTATTCAAATTCGTAAAATAAATCTTGCTGAAGTGGAAGAAACTTAGGACAAAAATTAAAGAAATAATTTGCTTTCCGGAATTAAGTTCAGAGGGGAACTTTCGAAGAATGAAATCAACTGAAAAATCAACAGATAATAGCATTACCTCTAAAGAGTGCATTTTCATCTAGACATTATTTTTATTTTAAGAAAATATATCACTATACGGAACCCACATGAAAGTGCTTTACTATTTTGTATTGTATTTATTATTCATCTTGATTCAGACAACTTCCACCCCCCTTGCGGCCATCACCGTCTTAGTGTTGTTGACCAACCTCCAGAGCAAAACGATGGAAAACTCCTTCACAGGTTGTATAAGCCATAGAAATCAACATTATACAAACATTTTTACAATCATATTAGCTTTTGTTTGAGTTATGGGAAATGTCCACTGAATCAAGAGACAAAGGCCAGGCTGTGACAGCCGTTTGGCATAAAGGTTAAAAAAATATATATATTTAAAAAGAAAAACAATTAATTTTAGATAAACGCGGAAAGATAATCCAAGTCATTTAAATATAAGCCAACGAGGTAAAGAAAAAAAAAGTTAAAAAACACCCACTTTAAAACCCAAACGAGAGTGCAAAACCAATTTTAAAAAAATTAAAAAACAACAAAAATAAAAATATATGATCCACTTAAAGCATATAAACCAGGGGGCCAATTCTGAAGTTTATTTGCTATGTAGTAAGAGACTACATAGCTTCGTTGAAATGTCTCTGTGTGTGTGAGCCACAGGATGCCGAGCTTTTGCCACTTCACATTTTACTACCTACGAATACAGGCACTAAAACACTTTGGAAAAAAGATGATACCTTATTGAAATGTATTTTACAGATTCTAATCGAATTAATAGGTTTTTCCGCGATTAAACTGCACAAAACTGTTTTTTGCGGAGCTGTTGTTTTTCATTTAGTCAACAACGAAAACTCGGCGGTGACTGAGACAACTACCCCAATTGACGAAATTCAGTGGAGACACACTGATTGAGACTGAAAATCGCTATTTATTTTCGCGGTAATTATTTGAATTCAAATTGCATCTTTTTTTGGGAATGGGTGCATTAATATTGTGGGTGCATTAAATTACCCATTTTCTTCATTTAAAAAAGAAGTAAAATTGAAATAAAAATAATTCCTTTATTTCCTGCAAAATATTTGTAGTATTTGATGATAAATAATTTAATTTCTGGCTATAATCGTTATAAAAAAAATCCTAAAAATATCAAGAGAAAAAATAAAACGCTAATTGATAAGTCAAAAACAGTTTCAATTAAATTTAAATTTATTTACAACAAATAGAGTTTGACCCTTTTACAAGAACGTGGTAAAATAGTTAAATGGAGGCAGAGGGGTAGTTTACGGATAATAGAAAATGCTAAAATTCTGCATTATTTTCAAAAAAACCTTTATGAAATTTTGCTAATAAATTGACGTTTTTTCTTTAATAAAACTTTTTTAGAGTTAACAAGAATGTGTTCTACGATAATTCGTAATGAGGTGAATTAATTTTCATGAGATAGAACTATTTAATTACTTTTAATTTAAAATGCTTGCACTGGACTTAGGGAAATTTAGATATTGAAGCTTTTAAGCTTGCGGGTATTGAGAAAGACAAGGAGAAAAATTATTAAAATTCTATTATAATTTCTTATATCTTTCTTTTTTTAACAACTTTAAAAGACAAATTGTTATTTCTAAAGGATTTTTCCTTTAGAAACTTTTCAATTTGAAATTTGAAAGCAACATTAAGGCTTAATATAGTTATTTATGCATTCTTTTTATAGCTTTTACTAAAACCATATTATTGGGATTAAAAAACTCTCAAGTTAGAAATAATTTTTCTAATTTCATTTGTATTATTTATCGGAAAATCACAATTTTCAATTAATTGCAAATTTGAGTATTAGTGATTGAATTTTATCTATACTTTATATATAAATTATATTTGCATGAGAAAATTAATGCTCCCTCTGTCCCAAAAATGTCGTACATTCTTTCATATGAAATGTATTAGCGAAAGTATGAGTTTTTTCGGGACGGAGGGAGTATTAAAATTGGGCATCGTTCATAAGAAAAGCTTTTTTTTTGGTAAATACTCTATCATTATTTATTGTTTATTGTTTAATATGATATAATGCTTCTGAAAGACAACAAGAATATTGTTATAATATTCTAAAGAGATATTAAAGAGTTCTACTAATTTTTGTGTTAAGAATGTAAGTGTACTTCAGACAAAATGTACGTAGCTTGCAGAATTTTTAAGTCTTTTTTTAACAAATCTCGTGGATTAAAAACTTTTTTTTATATTTATACATCTTTATAATTCTTTATTTTCACTAATTATCTTGATTAGTGAACACGAGACCTCAAGTCTTTAAATGTTTAAATCTTCTAAAGAGGAAAATGAACAAGTTAATACATCAAAATATTTTATTTCTCTTTTTTTTTATTTAATTTAATCTTCTCTTTCAAAGAAATGAGAATATTCTTGCTCCCTCTTTGAGTTCGAGCAATAAAATTTAAGAGTGGCACATTTTTAAATAGGCAACCATACATCCATAAAAAATTAACCTTCGAAAAGAAATTTTAAATTCAAATAATAGCGACTCTAAGCTTTCAAACGTTAGATGTAAAGAAATATTCTAATTTTGAGTGGACTTTTGCATACAAAAAATGCAATTTTAAATATGTGGAATTTGTGCATACATTTCATATAACTTTAATTATTTAGCATTTTTTACATTTACTGAATGTCTTCAACTATATTAAAGACATTTTTGGTCAATTTCAGAGAAATTTTTGCCATCTAGGCATGTCCAAGAGGTGCCTAGATAGCTTTTGGCTATGTAGTCTCTTATCTAGTCAGGGGTTGTCGCGTTTTCAATTCGTTAACCAACTTAACGAATTCCAGAAACTAGATAGGGATGCGGCAACACTGAAAAATGTGTCTCGACTACACTCACACAGATTCACCAGCAGTGTACATGTACAGCTATGTAGTCAGACTACATATATGTAGTCTGACTAGATACGGTCAGAATTGGCCCCCAGATGAAAAGAAAGAGTAAACAACAATAATAATAATAAACAAACAACAAATACCAAAGCTCATGACCCCGAGAGGGATGAAAGAAAGAGAGAGAACCAGCACATCAGCACCAGCAGACAGCCCCCCAAGTCCCTCCGCAAAGACGACAGCCCCCCAATCACAAGCCCAGAAAGCATCCCAAAGGGTGTACCCCGGATACCGTGCGCCCCCGACGCGGAAATCGCGTGCTCATACCATCACAAATTGGGGAAAAGAACTCAGTGAAGCCGAGGAAGAAACCCCCTCAGTATAGGAACGCGACCATTCACTCCGGAAAGGAAGTTGAATTAAATAAAAAGAATCATCCTAAGCACTTAGCCCCGTCCATTAGGTCAACCAAGAGATGTCCAGGCAAGTAACCAAGGCGCTGCCATCAAGCAGAGAAGACCGGGGGACACCCCGACGACATAATGTACCAACCCTCTCACATATCAAACATACATCGAAGTCATGAGACGCTCAACATCCAGAGGATCAGCAGAAAACAACCAAGCTCGAACTCTACCTCCTACAAATGGGGAAACAATCTTGGCAATGTTATTTAATATCAAAGGCAGAAGGTAATTCAGTGAACGTTTGAACAGTTGAGATCTTGGCAGTGGAACAGAAAATCTATCCCTGCTACCGACCCTATTCTCACGGATGTATCCTGAATCATAACCGCTGCATCTAAAAATGTGTCTGTCACCTTATGAACATAGAGGGACCTCAAGGGTAAGACCCTCAATGACTGAAATACGGCAGCAAGAGAATCCCTACGTCTTAGAAACCTCATAGTCCTAATCACTCTTCTCTGACTCGAAATTACCGGCCTCAGATGCTGTGCACACGCCCCACCCCAGCATAGTAAAGCATATCGCAACCGAGATTCGCCCAACGCAAAATAAAAAGCCCTGAAGTCAAAGGGATTAAGTGATTTCAAAATTTCGAAGTCAAAGTGAGTAAGTGTGCCAAACTTCGGCCAGCTTTAAATTCCAGACACTTTGAGTATAACTTCAACTCAGCAAGTAAATTAATGATTATGTCCCAGCTTCTCGAAATGCTTGATCTCACGAGATAGAGCTCTCCGTTTTTCGCGTGATCTTTTGGTGCTTACTGATTTACTAGATAAAATTGATTTGTAAATCACAAAAGCGTTTCAACATTTAAAAAAAAAATTGTAAAGAAATTATCATTTTAGAATGTTCTGGCATGAGTTAAAAGCATACGCACAAATAAAAATATAAACACGAAAAAAATAAATCATTCTTGAATATTTAACCGATTCATTACTGATTTCAAGACCAGTTTAACTCTGACTTTCACAAATTCAAGATAGCGATTTTTTTAGGTCATAGCTATGTTTGGACGAAATGTTCGCTTGAACCAGCTGTAAAACATATCCAAAACTAAAAGAAATCGTAGGAGCGTTTTCGAGAAAAACCAAAAAAATGGTTTTGGAGGGGATAGATGGGGATGGGGGAAAATTGAAATCATAATAATGTTTCTTGGGTCAACTTATGGGGGGTCGTCCGAAGATCCAAAATTCGTATCCCTTCCCGTCTCGCCTCTAGATGGGTAACAAGTTTACGAACAGAAAAGGAGTATTTAAAAATATTGGTCATTTACGAGTATTTAACCGACTCATTACCGATTGCGACCGATGCAGTCGGGTTGAAAGTTTCAAGGCCTTTCCAAAAAGTCCAAATTTATCTAAATCGGTTGAAAAATAGACCCTCAAAGTAGTAAAAATATTTTTCTTCAAAAATTCAAAAAGACAATTTTTTTAGGTAATACTTAGGTATGTTTAAGCGAAATGTTTGCCTGGACCACCTCTCAAATATATCTAAAACTAAAAGAAATCGTAGGAGCAATTTCGAGAAAAACCAAAAAAAACATGGTTTTGGAGGAGCTGGAAGGGGGTGGTGGGAAAAAGAGATAGGTCTAGAGATATCGTTTTTTTATTGGGGATCACCGAAAACCGGAAGTTGATATCTCTTACAGTTTAAGCTCTAGGACCTCTAGGACGGTGACAAATTCAAAAAAAAAATCGATTAACTGCGCTCTCTTTGAGTTCGTAAGTAGGGGAAACTGGAGCACCACCAAACACGGGGTAGCACCAAACACTAATTTTTATTTCTAAACTACTTGGAATATCTCTACCATTTCTTCAATGGACAAGCATCCCTATAGTGCCTATAAATTCTTATAGGCCTTGTCCTCAGAAGTCGAATATCAGATTAAAAAAACGTAGTGTTTGGTGATACCCCGTGTTTGGTGGTGCCCCAGTGTCCCCTAATTATGTAATCGGGTATTCTCAATTAAATTTGAGCCCTCATATTTCTATTGTAGGTCAAGCCAGGGGCATGACATTTCCTATGTTTCTCATATCTTTATAGCGAGCTGAAAAAATTTTTGAGTTTATTAGCTGTTTTCTGTCATTGTAGAATGAATTAGCAAAAAATACTAATACAAAATAAAAGCCAATTTAATAACGAAGAAGCAACGGAAAACCCTAAATTGGCAATCTACGTAGTTTTGGAGATATCTCGTGAAATGTGTACGAAAACAGGGAAAAAAATACACTAAAACTGGTCGCATTTTTCAGAGCTAATGTCACCCCCTTGGGTCAAGCACTACCGATCAATAAGTCAAAAAACGATGTATAACTTCAAAGTACCTGAACTGTATACCACGAAGAAAATCTCAGACTTATCCACATGACATAAAATGCATTTGATATGAAGTCTACAATATTCCACAGGTCCTGCACATAGTCAATCAATCCTCCATTCCATAACTCTTTCATTTCCCCATATATAAGGCCAATGATGTATAAAATAACAAAGCATTCTATAAAGCCGGGTGGTGCACCTCGCTCGTGTTTCTTCCACTCATCCAACAGTGAAAGAAGCCATGGAGTCCCTATGAGTTCTAGAATCAAATACTCCACCCGCTGTGATGCTAATCCCAGAAGCACTGCAAAAGAATCACAACACTGGCTCATCCACCTAAATCTATTAGCTTGGCGTCCTACTCACACAAGAAGAAAGCATAACTCGATGAATGGCATATGAACTTTACGAAAGGTTTCTTCATAAATTTGCCCATTTGAGAGTTTGGTGCTAGCATATAAATTATGCTGTATACGGGAAACATTGCTCCAAGTTTCATCACTTGCATTATCTGACCCACCATGCCCTTGCGTCGGAATCCTGGAAGACCCTCATACCAGATTGCTGCCAAAAGTTGCTGAACATTGGGATGAGCCACAAACTATGTAGACCGGGAGATCATAAAATTATTTCCTAATTACATTACAGAATTAATCGAAATACTACCTGTTTTTGCTTGTACTTGATGGCTAATTTGAGCCGTTCCAGTGTTTGTCTCTCGCCCGGCTCCCAATTCTCATTACCCAATGCTCCATTGAAGTTCAGCATAATTTCTAATTCGTGCGATGTCCTGGTGTGATCCAATAGAGCTGTAGAAAATTCTTGGCAATTTTTTCTCATGTCCTGAAAAAACAAAAAATAAATCGCAAAATGCGTTGGTGGTACCTTACCATATTAAGTAGAATAATTAAAATGCAATCCCTACATTGTATTCTAAACGGAACTCTGTTTCCATTCGACTTAAGCGTCTCAGTTCCCATGACAATTCAAATGTAGTCAAAATAGGATCACGAGAACTCAGTGCTATCAAGGAGCTGGAAGATAAGGCCTTGTATGCATTTATCCTTGACTGTGAATGCCGCAGAGAATCTTTCTCGCTGGATATTACGCAGTCATCACAACCACACCTGAAAGTAGGATTTAAGTAATACATTTTAATTATATTTCTCTTTTTTCTGCTCATGAGAAGACACATAACCGCAAGATATTATTTTTTAGAGAGTGTGAGTTTATTATTTCTGATTACTGGTACTGCGAAATGGTTTATTACAAACTCTTTTTTGCAATCAAATACCTGGAACTGTGAGTATAATTGGCGTGTATTTATCAATTTGCACATCCTTTTGTCCTTAAACACACAAATATGCGTGTTTAATTGAAAGGATAGTGGAAATGTGGAAGCCCTTCGGCAAACACATAAGTCTCATTCAACAGCGAGATACATAAGAGGAGAAATTAAGAGATCAATGAACTATTTATACGTGGAAGTGTGCAATTGGGTATTAGGACGATGATAAGAACAAACAAATGTGTCACAGTAACGCTAAGAATGTTCTTAGATTGTAATAATTGGCATATAAGCCCAATGATACGCCTTGGATTAGGAAGGCTCATAGTCTTAAAATTAAATGCGCAGTGACTTTTCATGGTAAAAAATTATTGGCTATCTTGTCATGATTTTTACTGCAAATTCAAGTAAATGTGTAATTTTTGTGTATACTACTTCACATTTTTGTCACATTTTAAAATTTATGTAATTATACATAAGATGAGATCTGCAAAAAGAGATGGAGAAAAACTGGGAAATGAAAATTTCCCGGTTGAATTTTGAAAAGATTAGCCTGGATGGTTTCTAAAAATTTCCCAAATTCCCGAGGATTTCTCGAATTCCCTGAGTTCATGAAGGTTCCCCCATTTTGCAAGATACCCTTATACGGGCTTCAGACCTAAAGCTTAGCCATATGACTTAACATCTCTAATATCTTCTTAATCAAGATTTTTTGGAAAATTGTCACCTAAGATTGGTCAACATGCGCAAGTGATCCATTAAATTTTGAAAAACCAATAAAATTGGTTGCTATTTTGAATTTAGAGACCATTGGGAACTAGGCTAAACCTTAGGTCTGAAGCCGGCCTTAGGTTTACAAGAGTGCTTAGTATACCCATGGTTCCCGAATTTCCGAAATTTTGCAAAAATTCTGGGAGGTGTTCCGAGTTATAAAACCTTCCGCAGGATTTTTAACATTTCTTGTATTCTCGACCATTCTCGTAAGTTCTTGAAAATTTTTAAGATTTTTTCGAGTTAGCAAAGATTACCGTGAACAGTTTCTTAAAATTTACCGTGTTTCCAACGGCTTTCAATATTTTTCCGGGTTTTCGATTAATTTCTCGAGGTTCCGGGATTTGCTAGGAATAATGATCACTCGCCGTGCACGCTTGAAGAATTTATTCCAAATAACAGACTTTAACATTATATGAAATTTGTATTACGGTCGTATGAACACCTCTTCGACAGAGAACCACTATTGACACTTTTGTCAAAATTATGAAATTTATTTAATGTATCTAATAAAATGTAAGTAATATGGCGTTTTTCATTAATTTACGTTTTTCGATAAGGATAAGTATTTCGTTCCAAATGATACAGAATAGGGTGTCAATAGGTCCTAACACGAGTTCTTAAAGTGTCAACAGGTGTTCCTTTTACCCTAGATATTTTAAATTAGACGTTTTCTGTGAGTAACAAATTTATATTACAAAATTGAATATTCTATATTATTTAAAATACCAAAAAAGAATTCTGACAAACAGCTTGCACACATATCTTAAGGGGTTACGTGGGTCAAAATAGATAAAAAAAAAGCAATTTTTTCCACAATATAATAAAAATAAAAGATTTAAACTATATTTTCTGAAATTTTCATTTAAAAATTTTGAAAATTCAGCCAAAAAAACGTACTTTTCGGTGGACAAGGTTTCTCAGAATTAGTTTATCTGAAATCAAAAAAACAAATATTTCCTATTAGCAAGTGTCCTTTAACTAAGATTAAAAAAAAATTAAGTTTGAATTTTTGGGAGAATTAGAAATACCATTTTTCACGTATTTTACAAGACGTTTGGTCTTCTAGAATAAGTTGTGATCAAGTAAACATAAAATTCTTCGTTCAAGGACTAGTTTAACTCACAATCTAATAGGAAATATTTGGCTTTTGTATTTCAGATGAACCAATTCCCTGATCTCTTTTCAACCGAAAAGTATGTGTTCTGCAAAAAAATCTCCCAAAATCAGGTATCAATGCTTTAATTTTTTTTTTAATTTTTAAATAAAAATCTTTGAAAATATGGTTTAAATATTGTACTTTTATATGTCTCAGACCTTGAATTAAATAAATTCTTTATTATGCTGAAAAAAAATTAGAAAAAATATTATGTTTTATAATCTTCTTGGCGTATGTTACCCATTAAATTTTGCTAAATGTTTTTTTTTTATTTTTTGTAATTTTACAGGGTTGGCAAAGCGTCCATCTTTAAGGCAAGTGATTTTGTATTATTTGTCTTAATTAATGAAGCTTAACCTATGACGAAAAGCATCACACTTATGACCGCTACAACCGTACGAGATCAAGAATTTGTTTTTTTTTTTATTTTGTCTGTTTTTAATGTTTACTGATTTAAATCGATTTATAAAACAATGAAAATATCACCCAAAATAACTTAGAAAAATACAACTTAATTACTAGCCCCATAATTCAATTCGAAGAGGTTTAAACTTATCAGGGTTTAAAGATCATTTTAATGTATATTTTGCATCAATAGGTTAAGAAATATTCTCCGTAGAGTTACTTAACATTTAACTTTCAAAAGACGTTAGAAAACATGATCCAAAAGAAAGCATGTTTCAAAATCATTTTCTTAAATAAATAAAATATTTACTTTTAACTATTTTTTCATTTTTTTATTATTTCTTTCCTTCGCACTAATACACACGATTATGTCTAATTCAATATCACACCTAGCAAGTTTCTGACTAGCTCAAAAAGCTACAATACCTACTTGCACAAATTCTAAAACCGTAAAAGCTCTTTTACAAAATACATCTTCCAAACTTCCTCAAAAAGAAAAATAATAAATAATAATGTCCTAAAGGTAAACATTTCTAAAAATATCTTGTTCTTGTCAAATTCTTATTAATCGCAACATATATAAATCGTTGGCTTCTACTTTATCGTAAAAGCATATTTTCAAAACTTCAAGCAATATTTGCTGATTTCTCAAACAAATGACAATTAACAGAAATGCATGAGAGCTAGACCAACCCTTCGCCAGAGATGGGAGTACGTCCATGTTGTAGGTGGTGGTATAGGACTTAAAAAATTACCTAGATCCAAGTCAAAAAGGCCTGTCAGTCCTTGGAAAATCAACAATTTCCTTCTGAAAATTCATAAATTTGACCTTTAATTTCTTGAAAATGGCTTATCCGACCATAATGAAATTCGGCTAAAAGTTAACTTATGACGCTTCCGCAAATGCCCTTTTCACTTTAATCTTTTAGAACACAAAGAAAAATCCAAAATTATGGATATTTGAAACAACAAGAAAATTGTAGGAAAGCTGCGTAAACTGAAATACCTATGATAGCAGTACTATTAATTGCTATGCGTATTAATTAAATGCGTCTTGAATTTTGTCCGTCGTTGCAGTTTAGTCCTTACTACCTTATTAGTCTGCCTAGTCCTTATTATTTGAGTATTACAATAATTCTTTACCTAACATCATGAGGAATTGGCAGTGTTGCTCCTCTATCAAGCAGAATTTTCAGGATTTCGTAATTATTTTTATGGGCAGCCAAGATAAGCGGTGTGATGTCCGTGGTAAAAGTACTTGTTGCCTGATTGACCGCCTCCCAACTCTGAGATAGAAGAAAAAGAACATACTACGTAATTTGTTCTACAACAATGACCTTGGTCAGAAAGTTTACATAGGGCGTTCCGGGTTTATGGTGTTCCTCTTCCCACTGAAGGAGTGTCTCCACACCCTCCACATACTCCTCTGATATTGCATGTAGAAGAGCATCCTGAAATGAGACGCCAAGATCTCAGAGACACTCACTAAGGTTTTTCAGGATGCTGTACCTTCACTTCAATTCCTTCCTCAAGAAGCAATCTTATAAGATCAATATTCTCATTCTCAATTGCCGAAATGAGAGCAGTTCTCATAAGAGGATCAAC
Source organism: Phlebotomus papatasi (assembly GCF_024763615.1). Classification (NCBI taxonomy): domain Eukaryota; kingdom Metazoa; phylum Arthropoda; class Insecta; order Diptera; family Psychodidae; genus Phlebotomus; species Phlebotomus papatasi. The sequence continues at coordinate 98,518,858 of NC_077222.1, read as the reverse complement.
ACAGTTGATATTGAATTCCTCAGGCTGATCCTTGTACTGCGAAATAATATTCTTCACAGTCACTGTATCACCTCGCTCTGCACTTAAGAGAAATTTCTTTTCCGTGGCCGTTAGTACAATATCCTGAATATCAATTTCAGCATCACGACCACAGAATCTCACAAATGCCTCACTGGATTTTTCCTCAACATCCACAGAAGTGGAATTAACGAGTTGCTCCTTGGATTCCGATATTCGCTTCATTTTGATACACGAGTGAATAATATAATATAAAATGAATATGTAACATGAAATTCACTTTGAACTGTATCACATTTACACTAATTTAATTAATTTTATCGATTGTCTATTTATAAACATCCCCATTGTAGATTATGCACTGTCTAATTTACATCGATTAACAGGTAGAGCGAAAAGCAGAAAAAATGTAGCTCTTTTCCTTTGGGAAATAATTAGGCAATTCACCTTAATTATGATCAACTAACTGTCACCTTAGCTACATTTCGCATTACAGGTAATCCTTTTCACTAGGGAATTTATCCAAAAAATTATTTTTAGCTACAATATATTACAATAAGGCGCAAAATATTTTATGTCCGAACTATCACCAAAAGCTGTTAGTTCAAAATGTTTTCTTTTAGGGCTTTTCGTCTTTCGTTGTAGACCGCAAAGAACTGACTGAAATATTGAAGAAAAAGCTCCGTATGACACCCACTAATCATATTAGTGACTGACATAATTGTATATATTATATAACACAAATCCAGAAGACCTTTTTGAACACATGTGTAAACATAGGTGAAGTATTTGGATTAGGGGTTAAAAGCGTCTGGTCTCGCGAATTGTCTGACAAACGCAAAATGATTATAATAAAAGGGTGGCGAAAAAACAAACGGTTTTTGGAATACAGCCTGAACTAAAATTCACAAACGCATATTTACGCAGAATTTATATTACGAAGATAAATTCACCATTCAACTTACAAGAGTAAAAAGTGTCTCGGCTAAAGGCAAAAATGGTGTACTGTACGAGATATTTAATGATGGTATACTTCGGGTGATGATGCCATAAAAAATTAACTAAATAAAACACTATGCAAAGAATAAGATGAACAGCGATCTATGACGTTCGAACTAGCAGAAAAGAAACTAAACCCAAAGGAAAAATTCTCCAGGGAGTCTATTTTTAAACAAATTGCGATTTTTCAATATTATAAAGAAAATTCCTATGCGTATATAGTCAGTGTATGGTGTTTTCCTTCTTTTTGAGCGTGGTGATCAAACTTTGGCAGTCAGATTTGGTTCCCGGAAGTCTTCTTAAGAGAAGAATGCCTTATAAGAATGTTGAAGGGGGAAGTCATCTTTAAACTGGGACACTTTTTTTTTAAATGGAAATGAGATTTATCATAGTGTAACTTAGCTTCTCAATTTGTTTGTGGAGCTAAATTATATAATAATAAATAATATTAATAATGTTTATTGGTTTCTCTGTAAATTAGGTTCAGAGCCTCTATATTATATATTCGTGAATAATATTATATTAACAATGCTAAATGGGTTAGACTTATAAATGTTTTTTAAACGCTATGAGATATTATATTGGTCAACAGCTCGAAGGGGCAAGAGGGGTTGGTGAGATGTCCATTGAAGAGAAAGTTTCTTCAAAGTATCCAAGGCATATTTTCTAAAGGTGTCTACACATTGGGAGCAATTTTCGTCAAAAATTGCGTTTTTGACAGAAATTTGACGTTTCCCCCTACAACGCTGCAGGGAATTTCCTTCAAAAAAGCAATTTTTGACAAAAATTGCTCCCAATGTGTAGAGGCCATAAGATTAAAAATTTAAGTGAATAAGTTAGAACGCATACTAGAACGAGCTGACTTTCTGATGAACATGACGATAAGATTCAATTTCCCTTAAAGGTGTCTACACATTGGGAGCAATTTTCGTCAAAAATAGCGTTTTTGACAGAAATTTGACGTTTCCCCCTACAACGCTGCAGGGAATTTCCTTCAAAAAAGCAATTTTTAACAAAAATTGCTCCCAATGTGTAGAGGCCATAAGGGGTTACATGGTTTCAGGTCAAAAAAATCATTTTTATTTATTTATTTTTATTTTATAGTATAACATTTGAAATACATTGAAAAATATTTTCTGAAAATTTCAAGTCAATCGGAGTAAAACCGTGTGCGCATATTGTTGTAAAACTTTAAACGCTTTTTTCTCAAAACACCGTTTTACAACGCGGTAGGCAAAATTACTCAGAGTCCTCATAATCTACTGAACCGATCTTTCTGAAATCTTGCAGACTTGTTTTGAGAAGTATTATCTACTGTTTGAACAAAGGATTTGCACTTCCTTTAATCAGAATCATTTTTACAATACAAAATGTGTTGAAAAATAGGATAAAATTGATACTTTTTTACAAAAACTTTTGCCAAAAATCCAAATTTTGTTTTTTTCAAAAATCCTTCATTCATCCAGGGGTTCAACTAATCCTCTAACAGAGTATATTCAGTTTTTTGATTTTAGATAAACCTACTGGGAGAAATCCTGCCTACCGCAAGGTCTGTTTTTTGAGGAATGGTTCCGAAAATCAGCTACCAACGGTCGAATTTTGAAAATTTTTCCAATTTTTTTTTTTACTTTTGTTCTAAAGTTTATGTTTTATATCCCAAAAGTTGGAACTTCTAAAATATTTTCGACACAATAAATTATTAGGGAAAAGCGCGCTCCCTTCGGACGATTTATGCTTCGCACAAATCATGTTTTTCAAGGTGTTATAAATGAATTTGGCCCATTATAACATTATATTTAAATAACTAATCCAATGCCTCAAATTTTCAGAAAAGAGCTATGTGTGAAATTCGTAAGGAAAATAGAGAAAAACTTTAATTGTTCGAAGCTTAAGTCGTCCGAAGGTAGCGCGCTTTCCCCTATCAGAAAAAAGGCCTATTTTTTGAGCTGAGAGACCGATGTAACCCCTTAAAAAGAGAAGAGAAAATCCCTATTTCTAAAGTTCCCTAATTCAAAGATGCCCCACTTCCCCTACAGATCCTAGAGCCCATTTAGAACTTCAATTTCGCTGATTTCAAAGTAAAAGGTGATACTATTGAAAATTCCTTAAAGTGATCCTCTGAACAATCAACTAAATGGCTGAAATTTTTTTTGACAAAATTGGATCATACTCGATCCCTCGTAAAGATCTCACATGATTAAAAATAAACATATTATTAAATAACTCTAGATCAGCATAATATTCGCACAAAATTATCGTAATTTTCTGACATCAATATAATATTTTTGAAGTATTTATGAACGTGTTTAAATTGGCAATAAATCATTTATTGTATTGCAATTCACTCATTTAAAATCTTTTTCAACAGTTCTATTTGCATTTGCGATTCATCTGTGTAAAACTAAATTCCAATAGTTTAAGTCATTCATATTTTATTAAGCTAACAATATTCTTTTGAAGCCTTTTAGTGCTACTCGAAGGAGCTTTTTATAGAGGGGAGTGGGGCAGTTCAGGCATATATGCTTTTCGAAAATATAAAATTTTGGGATAATATGTAAATAATAGTGGAAATAATGCTACAGTATGACTCAAAAGGAACAAACCAATCTATAAAAATTTTAAACAATTTTGAATACATACTAGATAAATAGTATTCCAGTAGGGGAATTTTATAACAGTGTGTCAGTATGACAATGTCATATGACAAATTTTGAAATTTTCATATGATAAATTCCCTGAAACTATTTAAAAATGTAGGGTAGAGTCAGCCCTTTTGGCCATGTAAGCACTTTTGGCCACCTAAAGTAAAATCGCATTGTAAGGCAATTATGAGTTTATTTAGAACAGGAAAATGGGTCTTATTTCGTGACCTCTAATCTAACGAATCAGAAAACCATATTTGATTTTTTATCGACTATTAATTCTAATTGAAAGAAATTCTCGACAAGGTAAACAATCACTAAAAAAAACATGGGATTCTTAAGAAACTTGTTAATGTTAAGAGAAATTGCTTTGCATTTTCGCATATTTTTAATGAAAATATTTGATGTTATTCAATGAAAGTCCATTTCTTAATTACCTAAATTTTATTGTGACATCATCCTTAGTAAGATTTTCTAACAAATTAAATGAAAATCGGATGTGGCTAAAAGAGCTTACTTTTTTGGGCAGTTTAAGTACTTTTGGCCATTCATTTTCCCATACATTTTACACGTGGCGCACCTCGCAGATTTCAGTAAAAACAATCGTGACTTTTGTGTTCTTCTCTAGAATTTGATCGTGAAAATTTGTAACATGACATTGTCATATTGTTACAGAATTTCCCATAAGATTTGATATCACATTTTTAAGCTACTTTTGGTAACAACTCGCTTGAAATTGTAGTGTACCTCAGTGTTATGAAGTTAGCGACAGTGCAGCTTGAGCTGTAAACAATTTTTATTTTTTAGGGGAAGGCTTTCAAGCTTCGCACATACTCTGGCTTCGAACACTTCTTATTTTTCTCACATTTCTTTAAAGAATATTACCTATCCATGGTAAATTTCAATAGATAGTCATGAAAGATTAAAGCGTTCGAAGCTTGAATGAGTGTGTGCGAAGCTTGAAAACATTCCCCTGCATGTCTTTTCTGTGTTGAAATATTCATGGTATAGCTTGAGTGAATAAATATTTATTATTATTATTAATGTCACATTAATCTCGAACTATAAAGCACAATAAACAAATAATAACAAAAGTAAGATAATATGAGTTTCACCTTCTTAAACCATATATTCCCTGTTAATCCTGTCTTAGCCTGAAATTGAGAGGTAAATCTCTCATGAATTATTCCATCCATACGATTTATCGTCAAAACATCATAATTTCTCAAATTCCTATGACTAAAATTGTGTGACAACTAACCCTGTGTCTGTTTATTTTCAGATCGCTTCTGGTGATCACTCTGTTACTAAACACACGTGCTTAAGAAAGGAAACTAAAGCAAAAACCTGAAGAAAAAAACCTTATTATCCAGAGAAAACATGGTTCTCATCAAAGTTGTAGAGCACATGTGCACTGTGAAGGCAGATAATCATTAGTCCGTCGCGGCAGTTCAAAAAGTCGCGTGCTGGCTGTTTAAAATTAGCATAGGCCTAAAAATAGGCCTGTGACAAAGAAATATGTGAATAATATGCGCTTTTTGCTGAAAAATTCACCTCACAAACGTTCGGAGTATGCAGACGAGATTTTCCTAGCTTGGCAAAAATTCTCAGGCCTTTGTCTTTTGGAGGGAAAGAATGTATAGGCGCATTTAGATAGCGTTTTGGCTGATTTTTTGGGCGTAAAGAAATTTGAATAAATTAATTAGAAATTGGGAAATAAGTGGTGGGGTCAAATGACCTTACGAAACCTGCGTATTGTTTTGCGTGGTTCCATTGAAAGACCAATTTCGTGACAATTTGTATCTGTATGTGAATATTTATAAATATGTGTATTCCTGACGAGCCCGCTCTCAATATAACTCCAATATCTTCTTACAAACAGTCGTTCCACAGAACTATAGTGAGCCGGTGAAAGCAAGAATTCTACGCAAAGATTTTCACAATTATTTAATTCTCATCCTATTTACTCGCTAATACTGCAAACAATCACCATCGATCGATTTTGGATTGCTCTTCTAGTGTCATGGATTGTTCTAGTGCCTTTTCCTGTGTTCTACGACGAATTATTTCCTAATTTATCAAATCAAATAAGATTTAAAGGTGTAATAAAATTTCTCAAGTAACCATTTTTGAGTGCCTTTGTGAATATCTGTGCGCACAAAAATTCTGCCCAATTTCGACACAAAATAAAAATTAATGAGAATTAATATTAATTGGAAATAATTCACCTTGCGCTCTTAGCTTCAGTAATTCAAGACTAATATGTTAACTAATTCTGTAAAATGATGCAAAAGAGAAAGAGAGAGAGAGAAAATTTGAACTCAATAAATTTTTATTGGTGAACTAAAAATAAATTTGTGGTGTAAACATGTATTAGGTGTAGATAAATATTTTCACTAAATTTTCTTACATATATTTTTTTCACTTAATACCACCCTACATTATTGGATATATTGCGGTGATTTATGAAAATACATCTTATTGTGATCACATCTTACTAACAACGCATGATTGTTCTCTTAAAATGAACAACCAAATGGGCATTTAGTACAATTCATTTCTAACAATGCAACGAATTTTAAGCTATCAAACGGCAATGAGCATGAGGGCAACAAGTGGTCGAGATGCTCGAGAGTACATCACCAAGAGGATATGCATAAGTTTTGTATTCAGTATTGGATTCTTCACTCTAATAGCAGGTATAAATTATTTAATTAAGATAATAACATAGGGGAAGGTGGGGCAATTTCACGCAGCTTAATTTTTTTTAATAAACAGCTAGTTTTAACTGAGGTTCTTTCTCAAGAAGCAAAACACCTGCCTTATAGATCCAAGTATAGATAGCAGATTTCATGAAATTTCACCGTAATCTCCATCTAGAATAGGCGGAAAAACGTGAAATTTCATGAAATTTGCCATCTATAGATCCAAGTATTAGACAAGTCTTTTAATGCACTTTCAAAAGACTTAAAGTGAGAATTTTGTGTTGAAATTCATGTAGAAGCTTTTAAGATCCTTAAGAGTGTGCCACTTTACTTATATATAGTAGTCTCAGTGATGGAACCAAGAACGTTATAAGCAAATAAAAGAATTTTGGTTCTATAAAGCTTTACTTAAGGAATTCTACAAAGTCTTGTAAGAAGAAAAAAATGCTTCTTGGGTTATTTCTTGAGTACAGTAGACTCTCTCTCAATTAGGCATTTGGGGCAAAATGTCATCCGGTTGATCGATAGATTTAGGCATCAAAGCCTTTGTAAATTCCACAAAAAGCGGTCAATTATAAAGAATCACGATAAAATAGGAAGAACTACAGCGAATTTGACCGAATTAGCTTCATAATTAAACGTGAAAATTCTCAACAAAACTTTTCGCCCGATTGAAAAAGAGCCGATTGAGTGAGACTCTACTGTATTTGTTAGTTCAGAACATAAAAGCACATTTCCCAACAAAAAAATTATTATTACTAATTTTTACAGTTATTAAAGTGTGACATGCGTGAACTGCTTCACTCTCCCCTACGCAGGTCGATTCTAAAACAATATTTTCTCAACACTGAAGATTATTTTAAAGCTTCTAAATCAAACTCAAATCAAAGGGTAAATTAAGTGGCTCTCAGAGTGAACCGTTAGCAGCGATCGGCTTAATTGACCGATCGGGAGTTAAAGCGACAGATCAACACAATTTGTGTCTCGTTTAAACGATGGTTCGTTTAAATTTATATCGCGGAATTTCTGGTAAATTTCCACGGAATTTCGGCGGAAATTCTGCCGAATCGGCATACCGTCACGAGATCGACTGGTCGGCACGAGATCGACAAATCCGTGCAAAATCAGCATCGAAATCAGATCAGCACATCGGCACTCGAGTAAACCATGAGAAGCATAATTATCTACCCCCTGGCTCAAATTTTTAAAATTCCCAAAAGACAAAAATAAAATAAAATATGTTTGGACGAAACGATTTAAATATTTAAACTTAAAGGACTTTAATTAATTTTGTGATATATTTTGATATGAAAATGATCAGTGGTTTGTATAATGAAAGGATTTTTATTAAGAAAATAGTAGCATACTATAAGGATACGAAAAAAAAATGTTTGTATTACAGTAGAGTCTCTCAAATCTGAATCTCTCAAATTCGAACGAACGTTTGGATTCAAAATGTCAATTGTGAGGTTATGTTAGAAAGTTCGTATTCTTGATGAATGAAAATCATATTTATGTGCTTCTTCCTGAATGTTTACATGCATTATGGTCGTGTAAAATGAAAAGGAAGTATGTTACCACTAAAACTTGCGAGAAAGTACGAGAATTTGATTCAAAGTACAATTTAATCTCACATAAATTTCGATAGTTCTGAAAAAATCGTTCGAATTTGGGAGGTGAGAAATGTCAAAAATACCCCCCAAGCGTTCGTATTTAGAAGACTCTACTGTATATTGTTTTAAATTTTGGATTTATATTGTAATAATGTAGAAGAGAATCAACATAAAATTCGGAAATGAGGGAATAAAATGCTATTAAGATGAACATTTCTTGGGAGTAATTTAGTAAATTTCCCAGTAAAAAATCCAATTCATCAGCAAATAATTTAAAATGGCCAGTATATAAATCAATTCTGGTCAGTAAAAAACTAAAAAGTGAATTAGGAGGTACTGGGGCACCACCAAACACGGAGTAGCACCAAACATTATTTTTTTTTATTTTTAAACTACTTGGACTATCTCGGCCATTTCTTCAGTGTACGTACAAGCAATGCCTATAAATTTCGATAAGTCTTATTCTCAGAAGTCGAATATCCGATTAAAAGATCGCAGTATTTGGTGCTACTCCGTGTATTGTGGTGCCCCAGTTTCCCCTATACATCTCTTAAAATCAAATCAAAAATGCTATGTTTATAATTTCTTTGTTATCCCTTTGTCAAGAATATTTTACTATTTTTGGACTTTTGCAGTTTATTATTTGGGTTTTATTTATATATAACGGAAGTATTTCAGGCTTCGCACAGACTCTGGCTTCAAACACTTCATATTTTTCTTAAATTTCTTTAACGAATCTGTTTTGATTTTTATCAGGAAATGTGCAAATCTATTAAAATTTATTGCCACAGGCCAGATTCATTGAAGAAAAATGCGAAAAATAATGAAGTGTTCGCAGTTCGCAGCCAGAGTGTGTACGAAGTCTAAAAGCCTACCCCTATACCCTGGTGAAATGGTGAAGCACTTATGCTAGTATCCAAAGTGTTCCGAGTTTGTATCCCTTTTAAGTCACCTAGATTCATAATTTTACGTATTTTTTTTAATTGGCTGATTGCTACTGTTGGAGAATTATTAGATTGTTAATCAAAATTGAAAAGGGTTGGTAAAGCGTCCCCTAATCTCGTGACTCAGATGACCTCAAAAGTGTTTTCGCATCATTTATTGTTTATACCAGTTCTCAACCGATCTAACCGATTCATAAATCACTCAAAAGATCCCCCAAAATAGTTTAAAGAGTATTAAAATTGATTTTTAGACAAAAATTATTTGTCGTTTCATAAAAAGTTAATTATCGGTTCACAACCGAGCCAAACTGATTTAAACCGAGCCAAACTGATTTGAAAAAAAATTGTTTTTTTTTTTTGGCGAGAATTTTATTAAAAAAATATAATTTTCGTCGTATTTTACACCATCATTTCGTCTTGTAAAATGAGTTATAATCAACTCATCATGGACCTTCATTCAAGAACTAGTTCAACTCATTTGTTCACAGGAAATAATTGATTTTAAGACTTCAGATTCAGACGGATCTACTCTTAAATTTTTTTTATTTTTTTATTTTTAATTTAAAAAAATCTATTCTTAAAATTAAAATGTTTATTTTTCAAAAATTAAAAATCTTAATCATAAATCTTTAAAATAAAAAAAAATGTTTTTTTTATTTTATTTTAAGAGAAAAAGACTTTCAAATTTAATCATAAAGTAATCGTAAATTAGTAATCATAAATATGAATTTAAAAATCTTCCGAAAGAATTTAATCTTGAATGTTACCTCTGTCTGTTTTAGAATAGAAGTATTTCATCTTTGATCCCATAAAGCCTAAACAAGTAATGACTAGGAGTTTTTGTGGTAGAATAACGAAATATTCGCATAAGAAATCAAAATAAAATTTCTTAAAACTAGATTGACGAGAACCCTAATACGATATCTTAAACTGTTTGACTTCTAAAATGAATAAGAAAATAGCAAAAACATGTAAGCACAAATAATGGAATGCGTAAATTGATTCTTGTGGCGTTTTTCATACTTTCGCAAAAATAATGTACTTTACCATTCTTTTGAGTCTAAATGGAACTTTAATAGTCGTATTATTTACGTAAACAGCATCTCGTTGCTCAAATATTTAAATATCTGACATCTTTTCTAGGATTTCTGCTTGGAAAATTCACCACAGATCGCCAGTACTACATAAAACGTTTACAAGAAGCAGATGTTTCAGCAGTAAAAGATCTCGAACACACACTCGAGGATTTCTATACTACAGCCAAAAACATTACCATCCATCAATCGAAACTCCTGCAGCCGAATTCAAATGCAAGGCTTTGGGAGACTTACACAAAATGCGCTTGTTTGCTGCAGAAGAACGTAGATTTCGACGAGAAAGTTGATGATTTTGTGGAAAACCTCATCAATGAGCACATAAAAAGTTTCACCACTTGCCTTAAGACACTCGATGGCCTTTTGCACACAATTGATGACTGATGTATGGAAATTTGTAATTTTATTAAATTATACTAAAAAAAAATCCTATAATTATGGATTGTGTATAAAGATTTTATTCCTTTTGCAGAAAAATAAATGTGGAGAATTTATAAATTTACTAATAAACTGAAGACATACAGAACACTTTTATTGTAATCGCGCGAAGTCTATTAGAAGTCTTTCAATTTTGAATTCTGTAGGGGAGACTGGGGCAAAAAGTCACAAAACGGATATTTTATTTTTTTACAAGCTACTCGAGCGCTTCAAAAATTTCTTATTAGCGCAGTTTTATAGGAAATTTACCGCTCTACAACCTTGTGAAAGTAATTTTCCTCTATTTTGTAAGGAAATACGTATATCGAGCGAATTTCTAAAAGGTAATTTTGTGATTATTCTCAAAAATGCTGGGGCAAATAGTATCAGACATTGGGTATTATCATATTTTGATTCGCCTCATTACAGGCTTCCGTAAATTTGAAAAAAAATACCTAGAGGACATATTTTCATAGAAAATTTATTCATCTACATCTTTGTAAAACACCGTTTTCTCTGCGAGAAAGTGAGAAAACGAGAAAAGCGCTTTTCAAGCTATTTTGGAAAAAACACACAAAAGACTGCAAATCGTTTGACCAATGCAAACAAACAAGCGACGAGACATGATAATGACGTTTCTTTTCGCCGTGAGACATCAGAAATTGCTCCGCTTTTTTGTTACTTTTTGCTCTATACCTTTTGTTACTTTTTACCCCAAGTGGCCATTTTTAATAAACAGATTTCTGGAGAAAAGAACTTTTGTGAAATTCTAAAATAGATAGCGGATTCGCATTCAAATGCACAGTAGCACGGCCGGTGATGGTGGCCGAATAAGGATTCTCTTGTTAAGGGTGCCTTTGTACTCGCAGCTTAGTTCAACAGATCGTCTGCAAGAGCGTTGTTCCAAAGAAAGACATGAGTGTTCCATGCCTATAGGGGAAAGTGAGGCACCTTTGAAATTGGGAACTGAGCCATATCATAATGTAATTTAGCTTTTCAATCTGTTTGTGCAGCTAAATTATATCACGATGATGCTCAATTTTATTTAAAAATATGTGAAAAATACCAATTCCAAGGTGCCCCACTTCCCCCTACTGGGGCACTCAATGAGTCAAGTGGTAGATCAGTCTCTCTATGATGCAAGTTTCTCGGGTTAGAAGTTCTAATCCCCTTTAAATTAAATCATCCAGGATTTTTTTTGGCGTTAAATGTGTTCGGACTGCATCCAGTGAGCTACACTGCACTAGATTCTACGTGGCATGAGACTGACAACCTTATCCCGTATAAGAAAAGATAATAGGGGAAGTGGGGCACCTTTGAAATTAGGATTTTTCATCTATTTTTAAATAAAATTGAGCTTTATCGTTATATATTATAATTTAGTTTCTCAATCTGTTTGTGGTTTGTGCAGCTAAATTATATCACGATAATGTTCAATTTTATTTAAAAATAGGTGAAAAAAAGATGGCAAAGCGTCCCAGCTTTGCGGAATGCTCGAACTCACGAGATAGAGCTCACCGTGAATTAGCTTTTTGCATAATCTTTTGGAATAACTGATCTACTAGAGATCAAATTGATTCATAAAATCACAAAAGCATTTCAAAATCAAAAAATCGGTACTTAACAGATTCATTACTGATGAAGACCGATGCAGCCGGGTTCGACATTGCAGTACCTTTCCAAAAAATCCAAATTTAACCAAATCGGTTGAAAAATGAGCCTTCCAAAGTGGTTGAACTTTGACCTTCAATAATTCAAAATGGCGGATTTTCCAGTCATAGGTATGTTTAGGCGAAATGTTTGCCAGGACCAGCTCTAAAACATATCCAAAAATCATTGAAAAAACTTGGGCCAATTTTTTGCAAAATTGTAAAAACCTCATTTGTGACCTATTTTTGGGGGATAGAGAACGTACGAAAGGGGAGGGGGAAAAGTAAAGAGGTGGGGTACGAGATAATGTCATTTGAGGAGGGGTCATCGAAGACCGAAAGTCGATATCTCTTATCGTTTAAGCTCCAGAACAGTGAGAAGTTGAAAAAAAAGTCGATTATATAACTGCTCTCTCTTTGAGTTTGAGCAGTAAAATACCAATTTCAAAGGTGCCCCACTTCCTAGGGAAGGCCTAGTTCCTTTATGGAATGTTGTGCCAGCATTATTATTATTATTATATTATGTGCACTATACTTGCGGGAGGATACATGAGGATGCCTTCTGCTTCTGCAATCCTCTCCTTTGTTTTCGGATGATACTCAAACAAAGAATTCTCTCTGTTTAATTAGTATTATCGGTCGAATAGAACTTAGAAGATCAAATTTATTCATCCTTTTATAAAGATTGAACAGTTTAGTAAATTCTCATCTTTCTGCATAAAATTTACAAAATCTTATTTTAAGCAGTTTTTAAGAGAGGGCTTAAAATGCTTTTAAATTCAAAATTGCTCAATTTATTTTCCGCCTTTCAATTCCGATTATGATTAATGATTTTAATTTGTTCCAAAATCAAAGTAATAGTGCATAAAAAAATTTGATAGAGGAAGAAATATGGAAAACTAAAACGTAAATAGCTTGAAAAGCGATTGATGAAAGCCCAAGTAATTCTAAAATTACGAAGACGATAATGATTAAAATCCGTACCAAGAAAACGTCAGTTTGCTCTTCATTTTTGGATATTTTAAATAGTCGTTTAGACAGGATTTTAACCATAAAGTGACATAGATTCTTGTAAATTGTTTTTGCAAATGCAGAAAACTGTGTAAAATATTGCGTTTATAATATAATAATTTACAATAAAATCATTTCTAAAATCGCAATCCACAATTTCAAAATTTGAGCTACAAAGTGAAGATAGTAATGAACACATTCAACTAAAGGAAAAGCAAAGCATGGAGCTTTACAAAACAAAGGTATCCGTCGTAAAAATCTGTGGAATGTGTCAAATAGTGTTGTGAAGTCGCGGAAGAAGAAAGGCATTTTATTTAGTTTGATGTCTTATTTGCACTTCTTTTTGTAGCTAAAACACTCTGTTTGCTCAAGATACGAGTGTGATAGAATTCACAGTGAAATATCTGTTATCTTCCGCGAAATAATACCGTGAATCTTGTGATCGAATAAACCTTCGCTAGAACGCAGTGAAGTTCAGTGTTTTGTTGGGAGTTTTTGCGTGAAAAATGAAAATGAAATCAGCGTAAATCGAATTAGGACGGAAAATTTCTGTGATGATGCAAGTTTTCTGCTAAATAAGTATCAAATAGGAAGGCTATGAAGTAGTGGTTTGCTTTGGTAAAAAACGGATTATCATCGAGGGCTAGTGTTTCATTTGAATCCGTCCGGAGAACATGGACAGGTTGGTCCGAGGTCAGAGGGGTCGTGGAAGCTGGGAGAAATTTTAGTTGGGTTCTTGATCTCTGCAGGAAGAACAAGGTCAACAAGAAACATTCTGAGGAGAAAGACGCAGCCAGTGAGAGCATTATGCCCGGCAATGCCTTGGATAAAAATGAAAGTGGTGAGTAATTCGACCTTATTCCGCAATGAGAGTCATAAAAAAAATCGTGCACATCGCACCGGAAATCACTGGAAAACACACACAAACGCGCGTTTCGATGCACATCAATACATTTTGCACTTGTTTCCATGAAAACGCGAAAACAGAAGACAGTACTGAACTAATTCACGGTAACTGAGATTGTCTTACTGGCCTCTCAATGGGGCAGGCAAATTACTATCCCAGATCCCAGTTTGAAAGCTATTTGCAAGCTGATGAATCCCTTATAAAGTGAATCGCAGTCGAATGATTCTTGAGAAACCTAAAAAATTCGCAGAGTGGTCGAGCTAGTTCAATTAGAACGCCCAAGAAACATTTTTCTAATAATAGATTTTTTTTTAAATATTCAGTAGTTTTTAAACTTCGTTCAATTATTCTTTATAGAGATATAGAGTAACAGTGATTCTTATAAGTAAAGCGGTGCACTTATAAATGACTTCAAAAATTTCTAAAAAAAAAAGACTTTTATTAAATAATTCATTCCAGTAATTCATTTTCAACCGGCTTATCCCTATCAGAGTCGCAGACCTAGGACATGCAAGTTAGCAGCCTACGCCTATCAATCTTAAGATGCTTCAAAACAAAATCTTACGGATAACTCTACTATGGATAGTAGGAATTCCTACGTACTTATCTTTAGTAGAATTAGCCGTGATATACCCTAAACCAGTAACGAGCCACTCTGATTACTTATATTTAAGTTACCCCTTGGTATGCCACTAATTCTGATATCGTTAATGCTGGGACCTCCTGGAATGCTAGAATTCCTTATTATCCTGAAAAAATTTCGCATTCTTGCAGTTTCATAAAGGTTAATGAAAAATCTCAAATTAAAAATTTTGCAATTTAGATAAAATTAGATTAAATCTTCAAGTCTGAAACCGCCCCATAGGTCACAAATCTCTTGCAAAAATAATCATTCCTGATTAAATAAAATATCTATTTATGTAACTGACCCTTCAATTTAATGAATAACTCTTTCTTGGATTCATTGAATTACAAAAAGCTCAGCGATTTTAGTCTATTACTTCGACCTTTCGCATATATGACAAATAAATATTCTGTAGCTCAAAAATTAAATTTGAAGTAATTTGAGGTAGAATCTTCATTTGTAAAAAGAATAAAACTTGTCCAAGATTCGAAGACCCTTAAATAAATCAAAACATGTCTCAATAGATTAAGGGCAGAATCACATTGACAGTAAAATGCTCACCGTCACCGTCAAAGCCCTCACCGTATTTCGTTGATTTATGCATTTTCATTGCAATTCTTACGCAAATTTTCCATTACGATATTACCTTGTCTCATACTCGGTGGCACTAGGTGAAAATAGTATAAGAAAATTGAATAAATAAAGCGAAAATGCGATAAACGGTGAGCAAAAAAACTGTAGGATTTTTTTGCTACAGTTTTGCTACAGTTTTTTTGCTCACCGTTTATCGCATTTTCGTTTTATTTCTTCAATTTTCTTATATTATTTTCACCTAGTGCCACCGAGTATATGAGATAATGTAACACGGTAATTGAGAATTTGAGTAAAAATTACAAAAAAAAAAATGCGTAAATCAACGAAATACGGTGAGGGCTTTGACGGTGACGGTGAGCATTTTACTGTCAATGTGATTTTGCCCTAAGAAATACGCTATCCAGAACTAAAAAAAAAATTGTCCAGAAAAAACTTCTAATTTTGATTTTAAGGCCGATAATACTTCATAAGTCAATCTAAAAAATGTCAGAATTGAAAAGTCTTGACTATCCTTCTTTTAAATTAAAAATAATTTTAAAAAATTAGACATTTTCAAAACAGTTTGGGTATTGCGAAAATTATTGGCATTACGGCAGACTGGGGCAAAAAGTCACAAAAACCAATATATTATTTTTTACAAGCTACACGAACGTCCCAAATATTTCTAATTAGTGCAATTTTATAGGAAATTTACCGCTCTACAATTTTGTGAAAGTCATTTTCCTCTATTTTGTAAAGAAATACGTTTATCGAGCCAATTTCTAAAAGGCCATTTTTTAACCATTCTCAAAAATGCTGGGGCAAATAGTATTAGACATGGGGTATCACATTTTGAATTTTCACATTTGGTAACATTCTGCTTCAGTTTACTACCGACTACCGTAAATATAAAAAATACCTAGATGACATACCTTCATAGGAAAAGACAATTTTTTCCTACGGTCTTCTAAAGTTAAGTTTTGTTCTAAGATGTCATAAAGTGATTTTTTTTCTAAATCCGATTTTTGACCATCTTGCTCTTAAAAGTAACTTCATTTTTGCGATTTTGAGATATATACATATTTAGAATTGGCGTAATTTTGTTTATTAAACGCACTTGAGAAAAAGAAACTTTTATAAGCCCATTCAAATTTATTTTGAACAAAAATTATCGTAAGTGCCCTTAATTAAGAAAAATTTATCGGAATTTGTCGTAACTTCCATTTTTGGGCAAGTTACGACAAATTTTCATACAAAATTTTCTCTAATCAGCATTTGCCGTAACTTCTTTTGCTCGTTTGCGTGGCTTGTAATTTGCTTGTTTTAATGTAATAATTCTCATTAAAACGTTCACAAACTCTTCCAAATATCCAAAGACAGTGCGAATAATGCAACATTAAATCATTTTAATTCAATATTTGTGAGAAAAAAGTAAGAAAAATCCCTGCCCATCTGTCATTAATTCAAAACAAAACAGCGACACGGCGCGCAAAATTTATTCAATAAAAGGAGAATGGTCAAATCCGGTCCCGGAATCGCCACGAACGGGACCTATGTTAATGGATAGACATTGGTATAGGTAACAACTTTTGTTCTGGAACCAATGTTCTAAACTATGGAGGAAAAATTCTAGAGCATAAAAATTATTTCTTAGAAGGAATAATGGTCAAAAGTATATATGGGCACCGATTCATCTTTATCCAGAGATGAGAGTAGGCGCATTTTGCAGGTACTGGTATAAAATTAAAAAAAATATGGGGACCCAGGACGATAAACGCAGGGAGTCCTTGTAAAAAAAGCCTCTATCCTTTTGAAAAAATCGCTCTTATGACAACGAATTACGCAAGAACGACTAAAGCGATCTTGATGAAATTCGATATAGGGTCAGTGTATTACTTAAACTTTTTATCCATGCATACTACCCCCTCCCCCCACCCTCCATTCTGATAGCTCCCATACAAAATGAGAGCATTTTACTTTATAACTCCTTTCTGAGAAGAGGCATTTTCATCAATCCTCACGAAGAACTTTTTGATCGAGCTTGATTGAATGAAAAAAAAAATGAATAAGTAATAACGTTAACAATTATTTTCCAGATTTTTTATATTTCATTTTTCACCTCATTGAGATCTGTTGGTACTTGAACGATAGAAAAATATTCTCATATAATCTAATTGGCATTAGTGGTGATTTTTTTTGATATTGTAATCAAGGTTTTGGAGTTGCTTCTCGATTTATTGTCTACAGAACTTGTACTAATATGAAATTCAGTGGATTAATAATTATATTTGTGTGAAGGAATTCTTTCTATATTGGGACTATCAGACAGGTGGGTGTTGGGATGGTATGCTAGTTAAAGAATCTTCCCTAAGCTTTGTTCCCATGTCGAATTTCAGGTTTTTACCTCCTCTCAGAAAGGAATTATAAGTTAAAATCCTTTCGTTTTATATGGGGGCTCCCAGAAGGGATGATGGAAGAAGGGTTCGGTATGTATGGTTAAAAAGTTTTCTTTAAGCCTTGTTCGCATGCCGTATTTCAGAATTGTACCTCTTTTCAGAAAGGAGTTATAAAGTAAAATGCTCTCATTTTGTATGGGGGCTGTCAGAATGGAGGGTGGGGGGAGGGGGTGGTATGCATGGATAAAAAGTTTAAGTAATACACAGACACTATACCGAATTTCATCAAGATCGCTTTAGCCGTTATTGAGTAATTCGTTGTCAAAACAGCGCTTTTTCGGAAGGATAAAGGCTTTTTTACAAGGACTCCCAGCGTTTATCATCCTAGGTTCCGGCAATTTTTAAATCTTATATCAGTACCTACAAAATGCGCCTACTCTTGTTTGTGGTGATTCCGGGACCAGCGCCCATATACTTTTGACCATTCTCCTTTATGAAATAAAAACTTTTAGGGACAGAGATAAGAGTTTAATTGGTTTTTTATTCAAATAAAGGCGCTTATTACTACTAGAGTCATTGAAATTGATATAATGCATTTTTGAAAATTGTCGTAACTTCCAAGATCTACATACATTGGAAGTTGCGGCTTTATAAACAATAAAAGTTACGATAATATCTTATTGTGTTTCATTTTATAAAGATTTTCTCGAGTTAACTTACAGTTTATTAGTGCCACTTTTATTATTTTGCCTCAAAAGTATCACATTCAGGGCTCATTTTCAAGAAAAATAATGCTGGACTAAAAATTTCGTCTCCTGAAAAGTTGTCAAAAGGAAGTTACGACAAATGCTGATTTAACTGACGCAATGTGTAAAGTAGTCAGAACGAGTAAGCTCATCGATTTTACCCCAGGCATATCTGTTACTCGCAAGAATTATAGCTTAAACTGTAAATTGTGTATAATTTATTATCTATACCAGTATGGCCTGCGACAATATTTTAAAAGTGAAAATCTTTATTAAAGAAATTAATCAACTTTTTAAAAGATCGTTTTAAATAAAAATTAAAGCTTACAGATAGATTTGTCTCAAAAGTAATAATAATCAGCAATTTCAAACTTATTAATTATACTCAAACAAAATCACATAAATAATTGTACTGTACAGTATAAAAATCCCCTAACAAGTTCTAGTTCAAAATTAAATTGTTCACTCGCATGCAATATCTGTGATTTCCCAAAGCGATACAAAGCGGTGTAGAAACGTTGTTTTCATGCCCTCAACAATATACCCAGACACAGTTCTACGGCAAGTCCCCCTTCAGTCACATGACAATCGTCCTCTCTCGCAGGTGTAAATTGTCTGGGGAAGCGCAAAAAGTCATCCCGGAGCCGGCAGGTGAGTGGCAGAAGCAGCACAAACTGGAGCCTGGATCAGTGGCTGGAGAACTGTATGCATCCCGACAGTGGCATATCCAATTCAACGCCATCGGCGGGTTCGCTGATTCTCAGTCGCGAGAACAATTCATCACCGAGAATTTTTCCCACAATGTCGCAGGTGTATTCAGCTAATGTCTATGAACCGGTACTTTCGCCAGATCTCCCACATTCTGTTGAAAAAAAAAAAGATATATAGTGTATCTAATGCCATTTTAATAATCCCCCTCCAAAAGGTATTCAATCACATACCACTCAACTTCTCCACGCCAGACAGTGCAGCAGCGAAGAATGGACCCAGCACCTCATTGCATGCCCATAGCTCTGATCTCGGCAGTCCCGCCAACGAGCACGAAAGGGAGAATGCCCCAAAGTCACTGCAGGAGAATCTCCAGGGGTCGGCGGCGGAAATGGAGAAGAACAGGTGAGTCTTTTTTTTTGTTGTTGCTATTTTATTTTCAACATCGCGATCGCGCTTCACTGAACAGCAGCTCTAGAAAGTCCATGATTTTTAGGCAATCAATCGATTTTCCCGCGTTCTTTCCAACGGAAATCCATCACTTGTCGCGTGATTTTCACAATTTACCGCCAAACACTCAGAGATATCGCTTTCAGCATTGATTTGGTGGTTTGCGAATGGGTCTTATCGATTGATTAAAATGTTTTGTGGCTCGTGGAGAAATCTTACTCAAAATACTAAAATGGGGAATGCGCAAGGTTGTTCCTCAAACTATTTTCGTGATGAAGGGTGGTGGCTTTGACAGATTGCTCGATAGCTGAAAGTGAAATGAGTTTATTTAGAAGGCTTTTTTGGCACAGAAAGCCATGCCCGCAAAAGAACAATCAATATTTATGGGGAATTGTTATCTAGAATTTAGAACAATAGTGAAATAGAACAATCCAACAGCTGTAAAACGCTTTTAACGCTTTTGCAATGAAGTTTATTTTTTAATAAAAACATAAAATGTAGCTTTTTAATTTTATTGCCCACAATTTAATTTTGATAATAATCTCAGTTTTAAATTCTAAAAATACATTTGAATAATAATTTTATTATTTTTCTAATATTCATATGTTTTTTTTAATCCCAATAAATTCAATTACGGCGAAAAAGTGCTACTTTAAAAAACCCGAAATTATATAAAAGAAAATAAAAAAGAATCTTTAAAACGCAAATGTTTGGCAGTATTATGGATTTTTTGCCAAGAAAATAAATTATTTAAAAATTAATTCAAGTGTTAGAGCTTAAGCAAATAAAATATTTTTCAAAAACAACAAATAATAATCAATCTATAAATCTTTTTAGTATATCTAACAAAATATTAAATATTTATTAGTTCTGGAACACTTTTTGATTAAGAATGTTTTCAAAGTCAAAATTCACGTCCCTTTTCCTTAGTTTCAAAAATATTAGAGCTTATAAGATCTCTGGGACAAACTTAAAAAATACAGCAGAGTCTCTTAAATTCGAATGCTCGGGGGGTATTTTTGACATTTCTCACTTCCCAAATTCGAATGATTTTTTTAAAACTAACGAAAGTTTTGTGAGATTAAATTGTACTTTGAATAAAATTTCCGTACTTTCTCAGAAGTTTTAGTGGTAACATACTTCCTTTTCATTTTATACGATCATAATATATACTTAAATATTATTTTCATTCATCCAGAATACAAATTTTTTAACATAACCCCACAATTGACATTTTGAATCCCAACGTCGGTCGTTTGAATTTGAGAGATTCAGATTTGAGAGACTCTACTGTAAATAGAAAATTTGACATTTCCATTCCAACTTAGTTATTGTCCCTTTAAATTAACTGAAGAAATTTTACACTTTAAAATTAAGGAGCTTCTACTGCACGAACTTAAAAAGAGAGCAGTTACATAATCCGCTTTTTGTAATTTCTCACCGACCTAAAAGTTAAACGGTCAGAGATATCAAGTTCTGATCTTCTGTGACCCCTAATAAAAATACATCTTCAGACATTCTTTACCTTTTCACCCTGCATCCCCCTCCGCCCCATCCAAAAACATGTTTTTTAGTTTATTCTGAAAATGTCTCCTACGATTTCTTTTCTTTTCGGATATGTTTTGGAGATAGTTTACCATCAGGGGAATTCTGTAACAGTATGACAATGTCATATAACAAAATTTTTGTGATAAATTCAGAAGCAGATCAACATTAAAGCCCAATAAGCATCGAATAACCATTCCAAGTAGCTCTATGAAGCTTTTAGTAACTGATATTACTCGTATTTACGATTAGTTCTTCGAAATGTATGACATAAAAAAATTATTTGTCGCCATTGTTACAGAATTCTCCTACAGGTAAACATTTCTTGTCTATGACCGAAAAGGTTTCCAACATCGAATTTTCGAAGGTCAATATTTAACCAGTCTGAAGATCTTTTATTTTCCAACTGATCCGATTTATTTTGAATTTTTGGAAAGGTCTTGAAATTTCCAAAATGACTTCATCCAAAATGTTCTCTCCAAAACCATGTTTTTTAGCTTATTTCGAAAACGGATTCTACGTCAAAGTTTAATCTCTGGAAGATTTGTTTTTAACTAATTTGGTTTAATTTTTATTTTTTTGGAAAAATCCTTAAATTGGTAATGAATCGGTAAAGTATCCG
Organism: Phlebotomus papatasi; assembly: GCF_024763615.1. Classification (NCBI taxonomy): domain Eukaryota; kingdom Metazoa; phylum Arthropoda; class Insecta; order Diptera; family Psychodidae; genus Phlebotomus; species Phlebotomus papatasi. The sequence continues at coordinate 98,497,194 of NC_077222.1, read as the reverse complement.
TACATTATCTTTTTCGTATTTACTGTTTTTATTTGTCCGTATGTTTCAAACTCATGTCAAAAAATTATAAAATGCTCACTTCTTTACCAATTTACGATTTTGAAATAATTTTTTTATCGGTAGTAATCAGTAATCAGCAAAACACCATGAGAAAAAAAATTCACGGAGGGCTCTTTCTCATAAGTTCCAGGAGTTCGAGTATTCCGCAAAGCTGAGACGCTTTGCTATCTCGTTTTACTGATCGAACTCTACAGAGAGTGCAGTATATAAACCTACGATTTTTCACCCTCAAAAGTTTCCACCTTCCACTCTCCAGGGACCACTATATAAATTGGTTATGAATCGGTAATGAACCGGTTATGAACCAATAAGTAATTTTTGTCCGAAAATCTGTCCAGGTCTGTTACTCTTAAAACAATTTTGGGAGGTCTCTTGTGTGATTCATGTATCGGTTCAAATCGGTTGACACCTGGTAAACGGTAAATGATGCTTACGAGACGAAGAAAAGTGCACGAAAGACTAGGATAGAACATTTTGATTGTGTGAAAATTTCCTGCTCTAAAAAGTGAACCAAAGGCTTAAGGATTAAAATTATCAAATTCAAGAGCCTATCCCCTTAATTTTTAGATAGAGGAAGCTTTAAGGAAATTCGGAAATTCTTAAGAATTCAAAATTTTTATTTAATAATTTTGTGATCGCGTCTCTTTCTCTCTTTCTCTACTCTCGTCTTATTAAGATTAAGTTCAACTTACTTAAAATCTTAAAATTTTCATTAATTCTAAAACTGATATGAAAGACCTTTTAAAAATTTGAAAATTCGAAAAATTCAAAAATCTAAAATTATCATTATTATTAATAATAATAGATATTTGTATTACGTAAATAAAAGTAGCCGTATATCCAAAAAAATTTAAACCCTATGCAAAAATTATCTACGGCCGTAGATAATGTTCTAATCGATATTACTTCAACATTGGGAAACAATTTTACAATTTTTATTCAAAATTCTCATATTTTCCTTCCTAAAAACAACTAATACTTAGTGGTCTAAAAAATGTAAAAATACTAAAATTAAATTTGGTTAGTAATAAAACCCGTAGGGGAATTTGTAATTTTTTGAATGATGGAAGTGTCTTATTACCATAAGCAGGGACCCACGAAGCCTAATAAAAAGTGAAGCTATTTTGCACTCTTCCTTGTAAAGATTTTGCAGATATTGCACCGCGACCTAAACAAATTTGCTCATAGTTTTTGTATTAATTCGGCGAACATTATGAAATATGTATTTTTAGGTAGCTTTTAATGCACAATTTCTAAATATGTCAGACTAATAAGTAAATTCTCTTTAGGAAAAAACTTGCCATTATTTTTCGGTACCTCTATGCAAAAATGTATGGAAAAATTAATGTCGAGATGCCCCTGACCATAAGCGTGGGTCACTTTGACACCCTCCTGTTCGTAAGCTTTCTTTTACTTCTAGAACTTAAGAATAGTCTTTACCGATCCGATCTACCATGTCTGATCGATAAGAACTGTTCTTAAACATTAGAATTAAAGAAAAGCATACAAACAGAAGGGTGTCAAAGTCATCCGCAATTACGGTACTTGATTGTTTCTCATGTTTTCAATGAATCTGTTCTATATATCAACAAATAGTGTAATAAGTAGCAATTCTGGCTAGTCCTCTATGTCTCAAATCTCTGATTTTGAACTGAAGTTGTGGCTTTCCAAGAAATTTAAATGAAGATAGAAAAATATCAATTTAATGATGAACTTTCTTAAATTATAATTATTTCCAATTGAGTGAAAACTTGCAAGTATTTGCTTGGTTGCTGTCCAAAAAAAAGTCTCATTTGCACACCATTTACTTGCAAAATGACTTTGGCAGCTTATGCTTCACCTAAAATTTTTGTGAGTTTAGGAGAAACCTAATTGCTTATTCAAATACCTAGACGATTATCTTCGAAGCATGTCTACCAGTAACTGTAGATATCATTTTGGCAGAAAAGAAGCTTAAATAAGTATATTTCGAAATGCAAATTGCAACTAACAAGTTCAGCAAATATGGCAAACACACCGAAAAGAAGAACACGAATATGGAGTTTTTTTTCGCGTGAATATTGTATCAAGTTGAAAATTAGCATACAATGAATGACGTGCAATATTTTTAAAATAAAATACACGGAAAAATAAAATTTTATTGTGCATTTTTTTCATTGCTTATCGGTTTCAAATTGAAAAAAAAATGTTGACTTGCAGTATGTCAAGGCTGGTGGTAAAAAATATTATATTATTTGGAAATACCAAAATTACTCCCATTATAAATGTTTAATGACCTCCTATGAGTGCCATTCACCGAGATTATCCAATTGTAGCACCCGCTATTCAAGGTCAAACCCAATGTTATCGTGAGGCGCTTCTCCACGATGATTTTGAGGAGTATAAAAAAAGCACAATTGAAATTTAATATTATTCTAAACATCAAAATGTAGGTGTAACTGGTCGTTGATTCGGGAAGATATATTAATGGGAAACAAAAAACTAGGGATAAACTTGTTTTAGCTTAGATGTGTTGTGATTCTTATATTGGATCTTCGGTTGTAAATTCCTCCCAATGGAATGGTATTTGTAGTTTTAATTCGGAAGATATTGTATGGATTTTCGAATATGAAAAAATTATGAAAATTTGTAAAATAGAGAGCTTACAAAATTTTGAAAATCTGATAAGATTAATTTCCTTTTGTGTGCGATCCAGGAAAACACCTTGATTCCTTTTCTAAACATTTATTTTGCAACTATAATATTAGTCACTAGAAGCTAGAAGGGGTACTTACTACTAACCGGGATATCCCAAAGCAATAGAAGTCTCTCGAACCTAATTGGAATCTAATCTGCCTAGTGTAATATTCAACTCACTAATAGTTGTGATTTCATGTGTTTTTCACAAGAATTATAGCCTTAAGACGAAAAATTCTTTTCTTGCGTGATATTAAATTAAAGCTATCTTTCCACTATTAATTGAAGAAAGTTTTCGAATTTGTCTTCTCTAACTTTAAAGCGTGGAATCGAATGAATTTCCCCATGGAAAATGGCTCTCAAATCTTAGTCGCAGTAGACAAAAAGCCTAATGCAGATTTGGAAAGGTTATTTTATTGTGATTCTTTTAAACCATTTCTTTGCTTTATTCCAATGGCTGGTTAGCAAATTCCCTCACCTTCTTAATTCCCCTCATCAGGTTCTTGACAAGCTCTTCTCCACGGGCTCTGACGACGTTTTTCCATTTTTGCTTGAAATCAGGCAAACTTTTGGCTGGTTTAGCCTTTTTCCTGAGATCCACCTTCAAAATTCCCCAATAGTTTTCAATAGGACGCAGTTCCGGTATGTTGGGCGGATTAAACTATTTCTGCACATAAATCACTCTATTGTCGTTGAACCACGCAATCGTATCCTTAGCGTAGTGGCGTGATGCTAGATCTGGCCAAACCAAAGATGGAACATCATGGCTTCGATAGAGCGGCAGAAGACGTTTCTTGAGACACTTCGATGTAAATCTCTTTGTTCATAATCCCGGTCATGAAAAATTCTTGACTTCGAAGACCACACGAGCAAATTGCCATCCAAACCATGTATTTTTTCGGGAACTTGGTGTAGTTCTTGTATCGATACTTGCTGTGTACACCTGTGCGAGTCTTTGCCGTATAGTGTTGTTGTCCAGGCAATTGGTGGAAGTCGGCTTTCATGATGGTTTCGTCGTCCATTAAAACACATCTTTCAAAACCTTTAAGAAGGTGATCATTCAGCTTTCTAGACCTTGTTTTGGCGAACTGTCGTTACTTATCTGTACGATAAGTAACGACACATTCTTCTCTATAAATCATTCTGCTTCTTAATTTTATGAACAAGGTAGTGTGAAATATCCTTCTTTTCTCCATGTCGCGGTCTTGAATTCCAGGCTTCCTACCACCAGCTTGCCTTCGGACAATCGTCTTGGTACAGTAGACTCTCACTCAATCGGCTCTTTTTCAATCGAGCGCAAAATTTTGTTTACAATTTTCACGTTTAATTATGAAGCTAATTCGCTCAAATTCGCCGCAGTTCTTCCTATTTTATCGTTATTCTTTATAATTGAGCCCTTTTTGTGGAATTTACAAAGGCTTTGACGCTCAATTCTATCGCTAAACCGGATGACATTTCGCCCCATATTCCCGATTGAGAGAGAGTCTACTGTATCCTTGAATCGCAATACTACCTTTCGGACTGTTGAGCGCGACTTTCCGGTGAGTTTTCCTATTTCCGCAGAAGTCGCATTTGGATTTTGTAGGTAAATGTCAACTATCTGTTGTCGGATTCTGTCCATCTTCTTGAGATATTTCAACCAAAAATCAATATTTTTTAACGAGAGCGGTATCAAAATGAAACTAATGAAATGTACTAAAAATGACAACTGACAAACAAAAAGTAAACAATAGTTGAAACTATCAAAATCATATCAAGTGTTGGGGAAATTCAAACGATTCCACGCTTTACATAACCTTAATTATCTCGACTACCGCTTAACCGATTTTGATAAATATTGTTTGCACAACGTTCCATAGATGAACAAGGCCTTCCCACAAGCAAGATTTCCCGAATATCCACCTATTAGTTTTTTATACAGGAATGGTTTTTGTCAATCCCATGCCCAGTGGGATCAAGTTCCGTAAATTGATGCAATTCGAACACATTTACCACCAGAAAAAAAAATCTTGTAGACAAATTCTATAACAATATGACAATATCTATATGGCAAATTTTCGTGATTAAGTTCAGTAGCAGGACAACATTAAAGGTTGCTGAGTATCGTATTGCTATCATAAGCACCTCTATGAATTTCTCAATCATTAATATGAGTTACGATTTCGAAAAGTTTTGCCGAATTTACCACATAAAGAATATTAAATTTGTCATATGACATTGTCATACTGTTACAGAGTTCTCCTACTGGTAACCTAAAGGGGATTCGAACCCGAAACACTTGCATCATAGAGCGAGTACTTTATCATATGATCCCTTGAGTGCCATTAGAGACTATTTCTGACTAAAAAATCCGATTTTTGTATGAATTAAAAAAATTCAAGACTTTTACAAGATCTTGAAATTTTGGTGAATTCGGTTTTAATGAGGTTAAAAATGAAAGAATATTTATGGCAATAGCGGTAACCAAACACCTTGTAACCTTTCTATATAGGGCAACAAGATTTTATAAGATTTTTAAGGACGATTTTTATAAGAGTGGTATTGAAATTGACATTATGGGTCTCTCGGAACGGCACCAATTCCTCCTTTAAGAGTGTTCCTAGTGACAGTATGTGCGTTACACTTTCGGGATTGTATAATAAAGTATTAATAATAAGAATTAGTTCATGTTGGATAGCTGGTAAGGAGTGGTTCGTTGATAAAAACATTGGGGGTTCTGAAGGAATCCATATTGTCTTTCAACTCAAATTACAGTGCACCTTTTATATGAGATTCTTTACAATCTCAGCATCTTTTATTCATTTCAACTCGATCGGTGATGATTTGTTAATGAATTGCCGGAATACAGAAGCTGTGATCATGAAAAAAAACACAACGAACTCGCGTATATGGTGAAATTATTCATTATAGTGAGAGCATCTTCTATCGGCATTTCGTGCAAAGTCAGTGAGGTCTTTTTTTGTTTTGCCTCCAAATCCGTTTAATTTGATTGAAACGAGTATGAATGGTGGGAGGAGGGGGGGAAAGGGGATGTCTGGGGCGGCTGGAGTGAAGTGATTCATTCACGAGATACAGTGATGTTCGATTTGGGATTGTGGTCGGAACGGTGTTTAATGGATTTGTGCTTCCAATTTCTCTTCTTTTTGGTAGATTTAGCGATTTGGGGATGACCAGTATGTCGGACAATGACTCAAAGGAACGCGATGAGGAGGATGAATTGAGTCCAACGAGTTCCAGAGATCTCTCAAATGCCAACAATCGACCCCATGTCGATGGAACAACAACGGCAAAAGATGGGAAATTGTTGGCGACACTCTTGGAGCAGATTTCCCTGCTTCATGATACAAATGCAAAAATCTGCCGGAATTTGCATGAGACAAAAGGTAAGAGACTTTGTATTTTTTTTAACTTTTTTTTTTTGCTTTTTCTTGAGGATTTTTGTATTCTTTCTCTTTAGCTCTTCTTTTGAATCTTCTTCGTTGTGTTTTCTTTTCACAATTTTGAGAAGTTTTCCAGAGTGTTGTTTTTTATTTTATTTACATTCTTTTCTTTCCAATTTGGATCATTCAGTTGAGATTGAGGCTTTGAAACATGCACCTAGTTGGAGTCTACGTCACCGTAGAGATAGTAGCGTTAGTGGATTTAGCACCCACAGTCAACCATTGGGTTATGTCTTTGGCACTCACAGTCCAGCACCAACGTACCATTCAGGTATTTTTCTCTGTTGTTGTGTTGTTGTTTTCAGTGTTTTCCATGCCTTTTTCGGGGCGTTCCAGAGAGCACAAAAGTGTACGCGCTCATTTCCCACGATAAAAAACCATTTTTACACTGCTGTGGATTAACAAGAATGACCCCACGCATCATAAAAATTCAAATGTACACAAGCAATCTTTTTTTTATATTCTCAAAGGTACAAAACGCTGCAAATTCACATTAAGGCAGGGAAGAGAGCAAATAATGATCATCATCATTTTCACTTTGCTATAAAATACCCTCAAATGAAGACATTGCGAGATTTGAAAGTCAAATATCATAAATAATTATCTTTCTACAATTTTACTTCACCTGTCTCTCAGCAGAGAACACTTTTATAGATTTTTTAGTCAGACAACAAAAGAAGAAGAAAAAAAACCAAACGTAAGAACTCACGGCAAAAACTAATCTGATCTTGAAATTTTTCTCCCCATCTCCAATTTAACGGTGCTAATTGAATTAATATTTAATCCAATCATTCAATTTATGTTTGCACACAAGGATTTCTTAATTGTTCTCCATTGCATATTTTCCCAGTATTTTAGCAATATATTTTTTTTTTGTGGTTGATGAGAAAATATATTGCTTTCATTATTACCTTTTCACATGTCGCAATATTTCAAAAAATTCATAATTTTTTTGCTTATAACTTGGTATTCACATTTTTTTAACGCCTTCTTAAATCTCAAAGTTGCTTCCGCAAAAATGGACAGAGTTGAAGTATCATGCAAGTAGATTTAGAGATAATAATCAAATATTGAACATTTTCTCTTCAAAAATGCTTTATAGAGATGAAGTTTATTCAGCTGATATCTCAATGCTTCTTGTCAATTCATGTATCTGTAGCATAAATTAGAGATGCTCTACTAGGAATGTTTAACATAAAAATATTGCATTTTCCATTATTCAATGACAAAAAAAAATTAAAAGAGCTTTTCCAATTCCATTCATTAATTTCTTTTGAAATGCTTAAGGAAACGGTATATTGCATAGTTTATTTAAAAATGAGTAACTTATTGATGATTATTCATAAAATTATAAAATGCTCCAGAATTGACACACGCTGCTGTTTCAGGCCTTTCATTATTTTCTTGCTTAATAAATTTTGAACACCTAATAAAATAGAAATGTGGCATAGAAAATTAGGAAAAAGACCTTTTGGTGCACTAAGAAAAAAAAACTATAGAGTTGAAACAACTCTATCGTCGAGTTGAATTAACTCCGCGGATATTGAAGTAATTATTACACTTTTTCTATGTAAAATTTCATCTCGACTGAAGTATAAGTTTAAGTGTTTTCGTTTTGACTATACTTCAGTCAAGAAGATTTCCGTGTGACAAAGTTCATATGGAACATCAACTAGAAATATACCTAACAGTGTTTCATGAAGACATATCGCTCGGAACATAGGCTTTTCTTATTAGCTTAGAAAAGCTTTTTCCTAAAAGCTTTTCTTTGCCCTCTACTATATTAATGTCATATTGGGTCCCACAGAAAGGATCTCGGTCTCCAAAATATTTAACTCCCAAAAGCCAAAATCCCGAGAACCAAAATCCTGAAAAGCCAATATCCCAAAAGCCAAAATCCTGAAAGTAAAAATTCCGAAGAGGAAAAATCCCAAACGCCAAAATTCCAAAAAAAAAACTAACATTCCCAAAATCAAAATTCCAAAGCTAAAATCCCGAAAACTCAAAATCCCGAAAACCCAAATCCCGAAAACAAAAACCCCGAATGGGTCGAAATTCCGAAAGCCAAAAACACGAAAAACCAGAATCCCGAAAGTCAAAATAACAAAAAGGCAAAATCTCAAAATCAAAATCATGAATGAGTCGAAATCCTGAAAGCCAAAATCCGTAACGGGTCGAAATCTCGAAAGCCACAATCCTGAAAGTAAAAATTCCGAGAGCCAAAATCCTGAAAAACCAATATCCCGAGAGCCAAAATTCCAAATTCCAAAATCTGCGAAAGCCAAAATACTAAAAGTAAAAATCCCGAAGAGAAAAAATCCCAAACGCCAAAATTCCAAAAAATCAAAATTCCAAAAAATCAATATTCCAAAGCTAAAATCCCAAAAGCTCAAAATCCTGAAAACCCAAATCACGAAAATCAAAACCCCGAATGGGTCGAAATCCCAAAAGCCAAAATCCCAAAAGGGAAAATTCCAAATGTGTTCGAAATTTCGAAAGCCAAAAACACGAAAAACCAGAATCCCGAATGAATCGTAATCTTAAAAGTCAAAATACCAAAAAGGCAAAATCCCGAAAGGGTTGAAATCCTGAAAAGCAAAAATCCCAAAGACGAAATCCCAAAATCAAAATCATGAATGGGTTGAAATCCTGAAAGCCAAAATCCGTAACGGGTCGAAATCTCAAAAGCCAAAATCCTGAAAATCAAAATCCAGAACGCCAAAATCCCAAGAAGCCAAAATTCAGAAAACGAAAATCCCAAAGCTAAAATCCCGAAAGGGTCAAAATCCCGAAAACCCAAAATCCCAGAAACCCAAAATCCGAAAACTAAGATCCCAAATGAGTCGAAATCTCGAAAGCCAAAATTCCAAAAAGAGAATATCACGAATTGGTCGAAATCCTGAATAGCCAAAATTTTGAAACCAAAATTCCTAAAGGGCCGTTCTGGATTTTGGTTGGCACCGTTCAGAAGCTAATAATAAAAATATTTATTGCCATTTTGAAATGGACATAAAACGATTTATTACGAAAAAATTAATTTATCAGTAATGGCTCCAGCACAATTTTTAGATAAGGAAAATTGTATGAAATCAAAATTTACAACTGTTTCTCAAATGTTTTGTATATATCTACCCCAGTTTTTCACATTCTTCGTCTTCTTTTAAACGTCACAAGAAATTCAATTTAGGTCAATTCAATTTGAGTGAGAAATAGTGGGTTAGACTTAGACATAATGCAAAATGTTGATAAAGCTGATCAGAAGTTTGATTTCCTAATTTTTTCCTAAGCTAAATTGTATACAGGAGGGATAATTAAATTTAATTTAGTCAATACATTTTTAAATTTGATCAGTAGAAAGATAAATTAGACCAAAAAATATAAAAATCTGGTGAGTAATGGCTCCAGTATACACGTTTTAGATTAGAAAAATTTCATGAAATCAAAATTCGCATCACTTTCATTCTCAAACGTTTTATAAATGTCTATCCTACTTTTTGCAATTTTTATTATGACATCACAATAATTCAATTTAGTTTAATGCAATTCTGAGTTCGAAGTGTTTAAATGGTTAACCTCGGTATAATTTCATGTAATCAAAATTCGCGTCCTTTTCTTTCTTAAAAGATTGGTATATGTCTATCGCACACTTTCTATCTCAAAATTGGACTGAACTAAATTTAATTTGTTGTGATGTTCAAAAGAAGAAGAAGAGTGCGAAATATTAGGATAGATGGGATAGACATATGCAAAGCTTTTAAGAAAGAAAAGGATGTGAGTTTAGATTTTATAAAATTTTCCTGATTTTCTAAATCTCAATCTTCTGAATCTAAAAGGTGTGCTGGAACCATTACAATCTAAATTGGTTGCAGGTAATATGCAACAATCTTAATATGATTTAGGAACTTTACTGATTTTAGAAAATTTTTAGACCATTTAAAAGTCTTTATGTTTTTTTTTAAGTATTAAAAAGTACTATCAAGTTACCTTAAGTTAACTTATTATGTAAGTTATTGAGTTAATTAGCCAAATACCAGAAAAAATTATTTTCACTAGATTGCGGACGCAAAAACATATTAAAGTCAAAATGATAAGCATTTTCGTAAATCATTAACCAAGCAATAAAAAATAACATAAAAATTCTCACATTAAATCACTGTTGCATGGTTTTATTTACATAGCTAGTGCATTTAATTTTTTATTCATTCATTGAACGTATTTAAGATCTCATAAAAGTAATACCAAGGAAAATTGTAATTGACTGGTGAGAATTCCTAAGAAGGAAAACTCTAACTCTGTCCAACTATTTAAAAAATATATATTAACTATTTGGTCTTATTGATATCTCTGGTATCAGTAAATCTGGATATGATAATTTTAAGAATTCGGGGTTTTGTCTTTTGGTTTTTGGCTTTCTGCATTGCCTTTCGGATTTTGGCTTTCGGGATTTACGAGGCACTGCAAAGGAAGTAGCAGACTACCCAAAAACCTGATATTGCTGCTCCAGAAATCAATTGAAAAACCACCTTCAGTAATTACTGAAGTAACCTTCAGTAATTATTAGGCGTGAAAGGAGTGATGGTGCTATTCCAATGAAAATGAACTTTTTTTTAGCACTGTTAAGTGCTGCTGCATTATCGACTATTCTGTGTGTTAGTTCCTGTATCGACTGTTTTCCCCAGTGCATGCCGTGTTCTAAAACCACCAAGCAGTCGTGACAGGAACCAACACATAGAGAAGTCGATTATTTAGAAGCATTTGAGAACAGTAAATAACATTAAAAAAAGACTGTTTATGAGAAAGATTTTCCCTTTTCATTTTTCATTGGGATATCACCATTATTCCAATGAAAACTGAACAATTTATCTTAGCATTTTACTGTTCTCAAGTGTTTCTACATTATCGACTTTTCTCAGCGTTGGTTCCTGTCACGACTATTTGGAGGTTTTAAAATATGACGAGGACTTGGAAAAAGCAGTCGAGACAGAAACCAACACAAAGAAAAGTCGATTATGTAGAAGCATTTGAGAACAATAAACATCTAAAAAAAATGACTGTTCGTGAGAAAGATTTTCCCTTTTCATTTTTCATTGGAATATCACCATTATTCCAATGAAAACTGCACATTTTTCTTAGCACTTTATTGTTCTCAAGTGTTTCTACATTATCGACTTTTCTCTGCGTTGGTTCCTGTCACGACTATTTGGAGGTTTTGGAACACGACGAGGACTTGGGAAAAGCAGTAGAGACAGGAACCAACACAAAGAAAAGTCGATTATGCAGAAGCATTTGAGAACAGTAAATAACTAAAAAAAGGAATATTCGTGAGAAAGATTTTCTCTTTTCATTTTTCATTGGAATATCACCATTATTCCAATGAAAACTGAACATTTTTCTTAGCACTTTACTGTTCTCAAGTGTTTCTACATTATCGACTTTTCTCTGCGTTGGTTCCTGTCACGACTATTTGCAGGTTTTGGAATACGACGGGGACTTGGAAAAAGCAGTAGAGACAAGAACTAATACAAAGAAAATTCGATAATGCAGAAAAACACATGAGAACAGTGAAGTGCTAAAAAAACATGTTCATTTTTCATTGGAATAACACCATGAAATTTTCTATTTCTTAATCATAAATGTATAAATCGTAAGACTTAGTTCAACTCTGCTCTTTAGCACTGAAAAGACGCAATTAATTCACAAATATCCCATTCTGAAATTTGCAAAATTAACTGAGTATCAATAACAAAAGAGATAGACATCACGATATTCAAAGAGAGACAACTTGGCGTGTGATACTCTATTTGCTGAAATTTCGTGTCTCTGGAGATGAAACAGCGATACCGCCTACCTTTGAGGAAGAAAAGAAGATTACAAATGGAAATGCCAATGAGATTTTTCGTCTCAACTAGTGAGAGTGTTAACAAATTGTTTACGCTTTTGTTGTTTTCTTAGGCATGTACACACCGGGAATGGTGACTGATGTCATCCGTGAGGTGCGCGATGGAGCTCGAATACGCGAAGAAGCAATGATTCATAAGTGAGTGTTGTAGAAAAAAATAATAATACTCCTATAAATTTTCACCGAAAAAAAGAAAAGAATTGACTTGGTTTTGAGAGGGAAAAACTTTAGTAAAAATTTCTCTTTTTTTCGGATACTTAGAGTGAAATCCATGTTGGAGGAAAATTCATGGGCCATGAGTGAGATGAAGATTAAGTTGATGCGAGAAATGGAAGAATTGAAGATGGAGATGCAGCATTTGAGGACAGAGAAGAAAGAACTGAGCAATAAGGTGGCAAAGATGGAAAATGAGATGCATACCTTGAGGGTGGCATTGAGTAATTCTGCAAAGCAGCAGAAACAGACAAATTCCATTGATGTGGAAAAGCACATCAACAGTGGTCATATTAATTATGGGGTTGTGAAGCAGGAAGATGGGGAGTTTTATGAAGTGGATGTGACAAATTCACCTGTGAAGAAATATTCCACAGCTTTTGAGAATCGAATGGCAAAACCAGTGACAATAAATTCATTTTCAACTCAAATGCTCAATAACGGAAGTAACAGACCACTGGACACTATGGCCAAGAGTCTGTCTTCCGGTCATTTGGTGCAGCAGGAAAAGGATACGCTAGAGCTCAGGCGAGAACTTCAGGATGCAATTGCGGGGAGGAAGCATGCAGAAAGGCGAATTATGGAGTAAGTTTTCTCATTAATCCTTTCGCATCCTTTAGAACTTTGTGTACTTACAGGGAAAATAATTTTTCGGGCTATTTAGGATCAATCAAAATCCGATTCTTGTGGATGGTTACAAATCATAAGAATGGCTGAATCTAAGATGTTTTTTTAGCATTTTACTGTTCTCAAATGCTTCTGCATTATCGACTTTTCTTTGCGTTGGTTCCTGTCACGACTGTTTTGTGATTTAACACTACAAGGTTTGGAGAAAACAGTCGATCCAGGAAACAAGAAAAGAAAAGTCGTTAATGTTAGAAACACTTGAGAACAGTAAAGTGCTAAAATGGCTAAAATAAAGTGTTCATTTTTCATTGGAATAGCAAAGTTCTCAAACGCTTTCTCGACTATTTTACCGGTTTTACTCAGTTCTCATCGTGTTCTAAAACCACCAAACAGTCGTGACAGGCACCAACACAAAGAAAAGCCGATAATGCAAAAGCATTTGAGAACAGTAAAGTATTAAAAATAATTGTTAATAAAAAAGATTTCTCCTTTTTTTATTTTTTATCATTTTTCCAATGAAAAATCAACACATTTTTTAGAATTTTACTGTTCTCAAATTCTTCTGCATTATCGACTTTTCTTTACGTTGATCCCTGTCACAACTGTTTCGTAGTTTAACACTACAAGGTTTGGACAAAACAGTCAAGCCAGGTACCAAGAAAAGAAAAGTCGTTGATGTTAGAAATACTTGAGAACAGTAAAGTGCTAAAATAAAGTGTTCATTTTTCTTTGGAATAGCAAAGTTCCTAAATGCTTCTGCATTATCGCCTTTTCTTTGTGTTGGTTCATGTCTCGATTGTTTACTCCCATTCTTGTCGTATTCTAAAACTACCAATCAGTCGTGACAGGAACCAACACAAAGAAAAGCCGATAATGCAGAAGCATTTGAGAACAGTAAAGTACTAAAAAAATGTTAGTAAAAAAGATTTCCCCTTTTTATTTTTTATCATTATTCCAATGAAAAATCAACACATTTTTCAGCATTTTACTGTTCTCAAATTCTTCTGCATTATCGACTTTTCTTTGCGTTGGTTCCTGTCTCGACTGTTTTGAACAGTTCTCACTGTATTCTAAAACCATCAAACAGTCGTGATAGGAAACAACACAAAGAAAAGCCGATAATGCAGAAGTACTTGAGAACAGTAAAATACTAAAAAAAACTGTTTATGAAAAAGTTTTCCCCTTTTTATTTTTCATTGAAATAGCACCATTACTCCAATGAAAAATGAACATTTTTCTCACCACTTTACTGTTCTGAAAATCTTCTGAGTTATCGACTTTTCTTTGTGTTAGTTCCTGTCCCGGCTGTTTGGTAGTTTTATAACACTGAATTGAGGAAAACAGTCGAAACAGACACCAACACAAAAAGGCGATTATGCAGAAGCACTCAATAACAGTAGAGTGCTAAAAGACATGTTCATTTTTACTTGGAATAGCATTATAATTCCTGAACTGAGATATTTTTGATCAAAAATTTGTCTCGTTAAATGTGTTATGGGCCGGGAAAAGTTAAAGAAAAGGCATTGAAAATCCAATCGAAACTTTTAAAAATACTCGAATTTATCGAAGCTTACTTATTAAACTTATTAAAAATAAAAATTGGTTGCTCTTTACTTGTTTGATTGTTTAAAGAAATTTAGTGATACAATTCATAGAAAAAATCATCGTGCTCATGAATTGGAGCATTTTCAGACCAAATCACAAATTTAATGTGATGAAAATGTAATTTTCACCTCAGTAAAGTTACTTCTAATCCTTCTAATATACCCAAGTAACAAAAGGAAGTCAGCATAACGTTTTTTTATCGGATGGTTATTAGAATTATTCAAGAAGATGTTGATAATGAAGAATATTTATTTTATCGGTGGCCTATACTAAATGTTCATGCTTAAAGCGCTTTCTAAGAAAAACCCCAAAATTTCTCTATTGTTCATCAGTAACTGTAGAGGAATCAGAAAAATAATGATTTTTAGAAAGAATATCACGTTTTTGGCGACTGAAAAATGTGCACTGCCGCGTCGAAAATGTTATCGAAGAAATTTGAGTTTGGTTTCTTAGAGGATCAGCACTCCTGACACATCCAGAATTTGGTTGCTTTAATGTTACAATTTAGAATATTTATCGTCAGTTAGGGAAATGTAGGCAGCCTTCGCACATTTTTTCGTGCTTGATATTCAGGATTTTTTTCTGACTAAACTGTAAAATGGACAATGAAGTTCGCTACACCAAAAAGTTCTCTGATCTTTTAGGTTTCTATGCATGCCTAGTTCACTATCACAGAATTGTTGATTTTTCCTGGACAGGAAAATTAAAAAAAAAATATGACGATTTGTGCAATTCTTGCCCCCGGGGGCAGCGTTCACACGATGGGGGTTCGGGTTCGTCATTGCTTTTTTTCTCGAAATAAATTTTATCCACAATTAAAAATTATTTTCTGATTGTTATACTGTACCCCTGTGAAACCGCGGAAACTATCACTGCACTAAAAGAAGATCTTTAAAACACTTTTTTCATATTTTCTAGAGCACTGTTTTTTCTTCCTAATAATGAGTATCGAAATCGACTAAAAACTGTCAAAATTTCAAATGTGGCAACCAACCCCCTGGCAAGTTGTCCTTTTTATATGGAGCTATTCGAAGCCAATTCCTAAATTGATCTCGGACTCACCTCACAGTGCTCCGAGGAAAAAAATTATTTAAACAAAAATTTAGTTTATTTATCCCTTCATACAGAAAGGTATCTTATAAAACGGAAAAGCTTCTCACTTTTTAAACATTTAGCATAACGGTAGCGAGCGCAAAAAAAATCCCATATAAATTTAAATCGAAGTATGAGAAAGTGACTTCAAATTTCAGGCAACATGCCAGGGGGTTGGTGGCAACCCTAAAAAAAATAAGGTTATGATTTTCAAGTGGAGTTGCCTGATGGATGTGCATGAATCGGTTCAAATAGGCTGAGAACTGGTAAATGGTAAATGATTCGCAACTACTTTCAAGATATATTATCTAAGTCACAAGTTCGAGCACTACGCAAAGCCTTAGACTTAGACGCTTTGCCACTCCTTTTTTTATATTATGTTAAGATAAAAATTTCAATTAAAATAAATTCAATTTTGTGTGAGTTGTGCTCCTGGAAATTTGAATGAATACCACAAACGTAAAACTAACGTAAGATTGCCGTAAGTGAACTTACCTTTGGTAAATTTTTAAGGGAAAGTGATTTTGTTTTTATGAATACGCTACTGCCTATTTTATCAAAAGTTTTACGAAAACTAAAGTGCCCTTTACTTATTCACTAACTGTTAAAAACATTACTTTTTGCGTGTTTTGTTACTTGGGAGTTTTGCGAATTAGGGGGAAGTGGGGCACTTTTGAACTTAATTCAATCCGATGACTTTTTGAATTTATTCCGATTTATTACCCATATCAAAACTTGCGCATAATAACGTATATAAATGAACTCTGTTAATGATGATTAATTTTGTATCTCGGGGATCTGTTTTACATTTAAATGCCTTTTTAAAGAAAATGTCCCTTATCCTTGTAGACAGAAACATCAGAATTTTAAAAAGAGGCAATTTTTGACGAAAATTACTTCTAGTGTGTAGACACCATAAAAGGTCTCAAAAAAAAATAAAATAAAATGATAGAAAACCCCAAATCGCTATCTCTAACCATTTGGCCTCTCTCCAACGACGACGTATGAATATATCATGACGTCATTTTTTTAGAAATTGTACTTTTCGTAAAATTATGTTAAAATATAACTTTCCTGAGAAAAAAAGGGGGTGCGATTAACTTTTTTTCCTCATAACTTTAACACTTTTAAGTGTAAAAATATATCAATTTTAATGTTAATTTTACACTTTTTTAAGGGTAAAATTAACATGAAAAAGGGTATATTTAACCCCTAATACACCTAAAAAGCATAATATTTACACCGATTTCGGATCAGTAATGCAGGGTAAAATTAACATTTCAGGAATGTTATTTTAACTTTTTCGGATTTCTCTCAGTGTATGGATTTTGTGGATGAGAAACGGACTTTTCGTGGTATTGATCCTGATGATCAAACCTTTTTTTGTGTTTTTTTAAAGCCTTGAACGGACTGTGGCTAATTTGCAGAAAGGAGGAGTTAATCGTTCCAGTCCATCTGCGGATGGATCACCTGAAATCACATCAAATTCCAGCACAGCTAAAAGTATCGAGAGACACTCATCACATGTTAAAATAGATCTGGAATCACCCAATGGTAAAAACTCAACCATTGTCCCGGTCTCTTCGCAAATCCAGAATGTGGGTCCAAAGGCGAAGATTTGTCTCACAGGAATGGTGACAGATCTCTAAAGGCAGGAGATTTACTACATAGACACTCCCTCTCACACTCGAATATTTTTGGATTTATCCATGCGGAAGGAAGAAATTTGTGCCATTTTACACCTTTTTTTCGATTCTGATGTAAATGCATAATTTTTTGCATTTCACTCTTAATATTTTCACATTCAATCTTTTTTCTCACGTACAATTGATTATTTTTTTCTATTATTGACATAAACTAATATTTATATTAACGCAAGTAATGATAGTGCCTTTAATTATTGCCTTAAGGGAAATGTACATTAAGGAAATCATTCTGACTTTTTTTTGAAATACAAACGAGTACGAAAGGCAAAAACTGTGTTTTATTTGAAATTGAGGACATTGAAGGCGAGCATCAAAGGACTTTCCAAACTCCACAAATCTCACAAATTCAATACAGTGGTGGAAATAGTATAATTCCACCCCTTTAAAAATTAGTTTTTCAGACTGAAAACAAGCGAAAGCAAAGTCTATCATTCATTTTTGTGCAAAAAAATGTCTTTGAAACTTTCAAATAGCGTAAAACATGTCATATTGATCAAACTGTTAAGTTAAAAGCCTTTTTTGCAATAATTTTTAGTTTTCATGCGACATTGACCCAAGGTCACTTACGAATGCCATTTTGGGACAAAAGCATCAGGACATAACCAGACTAAACAGAAAGCATCGTTTTCCAATCAAATTTTGGTGAAAAAGTTCCTTTTTCCACTGAAAAGCAACACTGTTAGAATCAAAAAGCTCGTTTGGCCTCTAACAACAGAAGATTATAGACCTTTATTTAGGGTACCTTAAGAAGCATGTAAGGCGGATATATTGATAAATTTGACAATTATCTGATAGGACCTAGTCATTTTTCTTAGTTCTTAAAATTCATCACCACCAAAACTTAAATTTTCCCTTTACTTTTGTTCGTTAAATATTTTTCCTACGATATCTCGGCAAAAATTAATGCAAAACTTTAAAAAATGGAACTTAATTTATTAATTTTAATTAAAAATGAAATTATTAAAGGACATTAACCTAAATTTGGTCAAAAATAAATACCCTAGCGCTTAATTTATTGAGTGAAATTATACTTATTTCCAGCTTAAAAAACAAAATTCTATTATATTTCTAAAAATACAGTTGGACCTCGATAGAGCCAACTAATTACTTCCAAGCCTGTTGACTCTATTGGATTTGTTGACTCTATCGGAGTCTGAAAAAAAATCAATTGGAATGGGGTATTATTTTACATTTGTACTAGATAATTGATAAATTCAACACGATAGTAAAATATTTTATTTAATTAACCCATAAATACTACCCCCTCTGGCCCAAAAACAGTTATATGTTTTGGCAAAATTTCAAGATTAGGGGATGATTTTATGGAATGTTTTTATAATTAGTAAATATCATAAGTATAAAATACTCTCGATGTGGTAATATTGAAGTCCATCCACGATGTTAAGATATGGAAAAGATGTCATAAAGATTTTTTTTTTTCATTTTTTCTATAAGACCTCCGTTAAATACTTAATCATTAAAAATTCAAATGCAATTATCGTGATTAATTAGAATTTCTTAGCGTATAAAAGAAGAGATTGATGGTTATTTCATTATGCCATAACTATGGCTCTAAGCTTCACAAAAAGAGCAATAAAACCAATTTTACTCATTTTATTCATGTTCTGTAATATCGGCGCTAAATGGTTAGATATTGATTTAGAGTTTTAGAGCCTTCAGACGACCCCCTAAGTAAACCGGAGCATTATTAATAAGACTCTCATTTCGTTCCCATCCCGCCCTTTCACCATCCAAAATCGTATTGTCTGTGATTACAAGAAAACACATCATACGGATTTTTTTAGGAAGATGAAGGGGAGGGGTGAGACGGAAAAGAGGATTATATTAATAATCTTCAAGTTGACTTATGGGAGATTGTCTGAAGACTTCAAGTCAATATCCTTAACCATTCAGCACTTAACCCTTTAAGGACGATTTGAACACCGGTGTCCCATAAAGAAAATAATTTTTCCTGACTACCCAAAGTTATTTTCTTCTTATGTCTGTACATACTTGTAAAGTAGAAGGTTGAAGGAATCTAAAATATTTTTTGCAAGTCTCTAACTATTTGCTATGTAGTAAATATTTGAGCTCAAAAATGGTGAATTTTTTAATTTTCAAATTCATAATTGATTTTATTTATTTTTTATACTTCTAATATTTGTTAAGCAAAATCCTTTTGGCAATAAAAACTACAATACTCATACGTAATATTTTTCATTAAAGCGAAAAATATTATTCATTGGTATTGTTAAAAAAAATTATTTAAATTTTTAGGCTATTTTTATCCCTATCGTTCATAGAAGCACAAAATACACCGAATCAGACTCCATTGGACTTTCCTAGATTAGATGTAAGACTTATCATTGATTATGTTTCCCAGTTTAATTTTTATTATTAAGGAAGTTAAGGGAAGTTAAGGAAGGTTAAGGAAGTTTTAACCGTTTTCTCTTACAAATTTTAATTTTCTGTTGCTTATTATTGTTTTTGAACCAAATTTTCATTTGAGACACTAAACTTTTAAATCAACTCCATATAAAAAAAAACAACTTGCCGGGGGGTAGTTTTAAATTAATAATGTAACTTAGAATAAATTTACACATTTTTTTTAGAAGGGTAATTTTTATCATAGTTTATTATGTTACATTTTTTTAAACAAGTAATTTATTTAAACAGTTTGAATAAATTTAGAAAAAGTTTCTACACTGTATTATACTCAAAAATTCTAGCATTCTGTACGTTTTTCTTTTTGTAATTCGAGTTCATTTTTTTTTTGTTTACATTACTCTTTTAAGGCGTCTACACATTGAGAGCAATTTTCGTCAAAAATTGCGCTTTTGACAGAAATTTGACGTTTTTCCCTACAACGCTGCAGGGAATTTCCTTCAAAAAAGAAATTTTTGACAAAAATTGCTTTTAATGTGTAGAGGCCATTACAAATTAATGATGGATCAAAATTCCTTACATTGCGATCATAAGCTTAATAAAAAATCTTAAGACAAAAGAACTTTCAATCAAAACGCTTAAAATCACGAAAAGAAAATTATTTTGATGAAAAATGATTACACGGTTAATTATACGAATTTTATCATAATATTGCCATGTATACGTACATAAATGTGTTTCTTGTGCTAAAAATGTTACATTGATACGCCAAAACACTGATTTTAATTTCGATAAAATCATATAATATTATTAGTTGAATAATAAAGGACAAATTGACTCTATCGGAGTCAATTTGGGTCCAAG
Organism: Phlebotomus papatasi; assembly: GCF_024763615.1. NCBI lineage: Eukaryota > Metazoa > Arthropoda > Insecta > Diptera > Psychodidae > Phlebotomus > Phlebotomus papatasi. Next base: position 98,476,627 of record NC_077222.1, on the reverse strand, counting down.
TTGACTCTATCAGAGTCCGTAGAGTAAACAAAATAGTAAAAATAGTTTAAAAAAAATAATGGAGATTGACTCTATTGGGGGTTGCTTTATCGAGGTCTCACTGTACTTAGAATAAAGTATCAAAATGTCGATTTTTTATGTTGGCATGAAAGGACGTTATGGTCTACGTATGAATTTTTATTGACATTTCTTTTTTTGTTGATTTTCTTTAAGGATTAAGGGGTGGAATTATTCTTATTTCCGCCACTGTAGCACGATTAATGGTAACGTATATATTTTGAAAACAAATTTACTGCGGGATCAACGAACTGAGCAACATTTTCTCTTAAGAAAAACTTTTATTTTTAATATGAAGCTGATCTTATTTTTAAGAGAAATTAAAATTATTTGTTGAAATGTTTAAGACGCTTTTTCTCCATTTTCAACATTATCCTTGTCTCTAGCTCGTCTGAATAGACATTTTTCACCTGAATAATAAATTTGTAAACTGAATAATTGTATAAAATAGACCTCAGACTTAATTTTTTATAGATGAGCTGAAACAAAAATCTGTGATAAATCCAATAATTTTTTCTCAACTGTTAAAAACGAATGAAATTTTACGGCGTTATCACACATTGCACATTAAAATTTTAATGTGATTCACATTAATTGTCGCTTGTGAGCGTCCAAATATGTTATTTATGTCTTTGAGTCACTTAATATTTGGGGTTTTTCTATTTATTGATAAAGAAGTGGATTTGGCCTGCAAAAATAAGTTTAAATTTATCTAAAGCATAAATATTTTTCACATTAAAAAATTAAAGAGAAAATCGCATTAATTTTTCGTATTAATGCTATAAATCAATTTATATCAAATTTTGCGGGCCAAGTCTACCTTTTTATCAACAAATAGATCAAATTTTGAATGTAAAATTATTCAAAGACACAAATTACACATTTGGACACTCACTAGCGACAATTAATGTGAATCATATTAAAATTTTAATGTGCAAGTGTGATAACACAGTTAAGATGATTCGGATTTCAAGGTATTTATTCAAAAAAAATAATAATACTTCAGGATAACATTAAATTTTCTATTTGGAAGTAAATGGAATCAAAGAATAGACCTGCATTCAATGATCTTATTGAATGTGATGGTCTGCAATATAGTACATGAGGTGATTTCTGGCACGTTCGGTGGGCCTTTTACGGCACACACGAGTTGGTGGCTGAAGCGGATCCCTGAGATCAGCTTCATGTGGCCGAACATTGTGGCTGAGCAGGTAATTGTGGCAAACGCAGACAGAATGGACAAGGAATATAGCGTTGTCGTGATTGCAGTTTATGGGTTTGTCGCGATTGGACAGGCACTTCCACTGCCCCCTCATCATAGCCCAACAGCGAGATATCTGGCTCCTGACTCTCTCGTGGACTTCATTGAATTTCTCCTCGATTCCAAAAACTGGATTTTGAAATGGGACAACGGTGAATTTAGTCATTTGATAGCCCAAATCCCCCAAAAGCCAAGTCTGTGGATCCTGTCGATAGATCCTCTCGAGACTCTTAAGTATTTTGCAAATTTCCAATGCCGTCCACTCCGTACAATTCGCAACATACCGAGGATCGCAAAAGATCACCCGGGAATCTGCATCGCAGACAATCAGGCACAGCAGCGAATAGTACCCCAGCGTGTTGTAGTAGTCATTCACGCGAGTTGGCAGGTAACCCGTGAAGGGGATGTGAAATCCATCGATGATCCCAACAACTCCAGGAAGACCAGTTGATTGCTTGAACTTTTCCTTGATCGGAATTGCCTGGTTGTTGGAATATGGGAATGAGACGTACTTGGAGTACATGTATTTCTCAATAGTGTGGCATATTTTCTCAACATAACCCATGGCCATGTCTTCCGTTATCATCCAGAATAAACTCATCCTTCCCAGTGGCCTTTGATAACTTCCAGTGGTGAAGAAGTTCAGGACACAGAGAATTTGAAGATGATGCGGTACCCTTTGACCGCTCTGAGCACTGTATTGGCGATTCAATTTTATTAGAGGTGATAATTCATCGATGAATTCCTTCGCCAGGAGTGGAGGGAAGCCAAAGAGTTTCCTGAACCTGGAAACAATGCAAAATTAGCCTCAAGGAACAGGGAAAAATTACTTTGTTAGTACCTTGTTTGAGGAAGAGTAAAAGGATTGGTTGGATCTCGCAGAAGGCGCCTCTCCAAACGAGCTTGCCTCTTCAACAAGATCTTCAAGAGTTCACGAACAGTGCGATGAGGACGAAGTGACATATTCTTTCACGAGATTTCCCTGATTTTTCATAAAATTTCCACAGAGCACAGCATAACACGTTCGAACATGTAACGAAGTCGCAATGGCGGGGATTGCAAAAAAATGCTGCAATTTCGATGAAATAACATAGAACTGAGCAACTCTTAGCAATAAATTTAAAATTTTTAACTAACTTAACTGTGTTATCACACTTGACACATTAAAATTTAAATATGATTCACATTAATTGTCGCTGGTGAGAGTCCAAATGTGTAATTTGTGTGTTTGAATCATTTTATATTCAAAATTTGATCTATTTGTTGATAAAAAGGTAGACTTGGGCCGCAAAATTTGATATAAATTGATTTATAGCATTAATGCGAAAAATTAATGCGATTTTCTCTTTAATTTTTTTAATGTGAAAAATATTTATGCTTTAGGTAAATTTAAACTTATTTTTGCAGGCCAAGTCCACTTCTTTATCAATAAATAGAAAAACCCCAAATATTAAGTGACTCAAAGACACAAATAACATATTTGGACGCTCACAAGCGACAATTAATGTGAATCACATTAAAATTTTAATGTGCAAGTGTGATAACGCCGTAACGAAGACATTCTTGTGCCTGAAGAAGAAAAGGTGGATTCTTAACAATATCAGCTCCTGTAATCCTACCAAAATTTCATGTCCTCCGATCGGGCTCAAACTTTGCCAAAATGTGTTTAGCCACTTCCTGGTCACGAATATATCGATGGCTAAAAACCGTTCCCTTCCATCCGTCCGTCCGGCCGCTCTTTGGACCATCTCCCGAACTAAGAAAGATATCGACTTGCAATTTTCGACAAAGTGCCATTTTAAATACCACTTTTTTTTTGTTTTCTCAATAGCTCCGCCCCTATGGCATCGATCGGGCTTAAATTTTAGTATGTTATAGCTGGGTATAAAAGTATCAAAATTAAGGTCTCCCGAACCCGAACCATAATGCCACAATATTCTGGTTCTAATTGTCAGAATTTAAAAAGTGAGGGCGTTTTGGAAAGCTCTCATGAAATATACCACTTCCCTTTTGACATAGGAAATTCATAAAACCACCGCTAGGAGCACTTTTATTAAAAAGAAAGTTGTTCAATGTTCTAAGTGAAATAATTCAAGTACTCTACTGTGCATTAGGCTCAAATTTTAGTATGTTGTAGCCGCAGATTATACCTATAAAACAAAAAATTACTTAAGTGGATCAATAAGCCCTGACCCGAGCTATAAGGGGTAAAATTTCGAAAATTGACCGGCCTCTATCTCCGGTTCTAATTAACATTTTGACCTAAATTTTGAGTTTTTGGTTTCGTCTCGATGAGTACTTTCAGATGAAAATTCAAAAAGTCAAAATTCATCAAAATTTAAATTCATTTTTCTCAAAAATCGCCATTGTATTGTGCAAATTAATCAAATATTAGAGTATTGTAGTTTAGGCTATGAAGTTTCCAAAAAAATGGCGTGGGTTCGCTGTGGTTAGAATAGAACCGGAGATACGAGGGTTTGAAGTTCACAAAATTCAACAATATGCCTGCTTTTAAGCGAGGGTTTTTTTTAAATGCACCCCACTGTGCTATGCACCGGCGAGTCTTGGAAAATCTCCCCTTGAGGTTTGTGTCTGAATAAAATCTCCCAGTAGGCTGTTATAATACTCCCATTTGTGTCTCGACTAAAATAGAACGTCTAGCAGACTTTCTATTTTATTCCGAAACGTTTCGAACTTGCTTTGAAGTACGTGGTATTGGTTATAATTTAATAGAAGTCAAAGGGTTACCAAGTAAATATTAATGGTTGATGAAAAATAAATTTAAAAAAAGATATTGTATCAAATTGTCTCACCGCAGGGTCTTCTGTATTCCACCATCATCTATTTGTCAGTTCATTTACATCCTAGATATATTATTTTAAATAAAAAGTTTGCAATTTTTCAGAAATTTGATTCCAAATTGTTGTATAATATCTCTCATCTTTAGTTCCAGATCGAATTTGCATACAATCCGAGTTTGCTCACGTTAAGAATCTCACTTACAATAAGCTGATCTAGGCTTATCACTAGCTTTACAATTTGCTTGCTAAAAAATAAATTTGCACCTTCTTATGCATCCGAAGGATTCCAAAACTTATTTTAAAAAATATTAAAATTTGTACTTAAAATTCCCAAAAATCGACAATTCTGCAAAAGCTGTTAACCTTCGCTCTCTAAAACCACTTTTGTATTCAAATGTTGGCAGCACTGCTCGTGATTTTGTGTTCAAGTTCCGGACCGGGAGGCTAAGGCTAAATGGATTTCAATAAGCAGATTATTAATATCGTGCAAGAGTATCCAATTTTGTACGATCGGAAGAACAAGCTTTTCTTCCATGAAAAAGCAAACAATAAAACATGGGATGATATCGGGCAGAGATTAGGCCGCCCTGGTAAGTTTATATTTATAATTCTCTAAAAAAAAGGATTTTATTGCAGTCTCTGGCTGTTTCTCCTAGGTCCTCAATGCAGAGCTACATACATGTCTTTGTACATGAAATTTGGTATCCACCATGTCATGGTGACTACCCCGGAAATGGTGCAGATGGGATTTCCAAAACAGAATTTTCCTTACTACAATGACATGTTGCCCTTTTACAAAGACCGCATTCATTTGGTACGGGCTCAGAAAAGGGCTAAAAACATTATTAAGACTTATCAGAGGATACATGATCCTGTGGAAAAAAAGAAGTTTGAAGATAAAAGGGCCTTTAAAATGAAAACTAAGAATCTTAGCAAGAAGGCTAGGAAAATATTGTGGCAACAAGAAATGCTCAAGGCTGATAAGGATCAGGCTGCTCAAGGGCCTTCTCAATCACAAGTCGCAAATATCCCTCCAGTGGCTCCAGCCAATAACCAGGAACCTATCAAGACTGCATCTTGCGCAAGCATCCCTAACCAGACTAAGCGTAAACAGCCAATTCCTAAAAATCAACCCAATTTGAAAAGGAGAAGAGACGATTTTTCAGAAGATTATTCACTTGATGATTTACCTGAAAACTGGGTAGATGACTCGAAAGTTCCTGAGATACCACAGAAGCCCCAGGAAAAGCCTCAAATGAACAAAAATCCCGTTCCAGTCACTCAGAAATTATCTAAGGTGGAAGAAAAGCCCCAAGGAAACCAGAAGCCTGAAGTTATCCAAGGGCCTCAGGGAACCCAAAAGCCTCAGGCTCCTCCGGTGATTCAGAAGCCCGCGAATGCTGAGGAAGTCGATTTTTTCTTCAAAAGCGTCTCTCAGCAGATAAAGAGAGCCAATATCTCGCCAAATAATTTCTCAAACTTAAAAGTATCAATCCTCAAAGGTCTTTCTGGAAAAATACCATTTAAACAAAAATAAAGGAATAATAAAAATAAATTTTAAAGATTTTGTTTTCAAAAAAACAGCTGATTTCCGAGAAGCATTCAAATGAACAGCTGATTTCTTTGTGAAATGTTGGTACCTGTGTCATTGATTGTTTTCATCAGGTTTCATTCACAAAAAAAAGCGACGGAACGATTAATCAGATTGATCGCAAACAAATCAAAAATTAGTGTAAACTCGAAAATTGTAAAATATGGATGATGAATTTGTTTACAAGAGAAGTGCAAGATTCATAAAACTTTTGCAAAAATATCCTTGTCTCTACGATGTAAACCATAAGGGTTACAACATTTCTGCTCTCCAGAACGAAATGTGGCAGGAACTGTCGAGAAGATTTGGTGATCTACCACGTAAGTCTACCATCTCCCAGAACTATATTTCCGAATTCAAACTAATCCTTTTTCTTTTCTTAAAGCTAAGGAATGCAAGAAGAAATGGGAAGACTTTATCACCAGATACGGAGAGTACTACATTAGATTAGAGTGCCAGAAAATGTACAACCATTTATTCCTGGGAAAAAAGGAACTCAAGAAGGATCAGCTTAATTTAATTGACGACATGCGTTACTTCAAGCCTCATATTCGATTAAGTGAGGCTAAAGAAAATCTACTAAAAAATCCTGAATATACCACTAAAGAAAGGCAGGTAATCATGGATTTTGAATTCAGGAGTAGATCGTCCCCGGACACTGAAAAACCGCGAGTTTCAAATCCGGACTCTGAACGACTGCCCAAAAAGAAAGAGTCCAATAAAGTTCCACAAAACTTTCCAGTGCAACCCTCTCAGCCGGCTTTCCAGTTAGTGGATCCTCAGCAAGTTTTTCCAATGCATCAGCCAGCTTTTCAGAGACCAAATTTCGAACCGGCTTTCGAAATACCGAATCCTCTGCCAGTTTTTCCAATGCAAAACCCCCATCCGGTTTACCAAATGCCGAATCCTCAGCAATTCTATGGAGTTCAGGCCTATCATTCGGCTGTTCCGGATCCTTCAATGTGCCTTCCATCATCTGAGCCACTGTATTCTCAACCAGTTTTTGAAACCCAGTTGGCTATACCAACTTTCCAGAGCACTTCCTATCAGCCACCGCAGCCACCTTTTCAACCAAATTTCCCTCCAAGTAATGCTACCTATTCGACTGCATCAGGAACCCAATCCAAAGCAAAGCGTCATAAGGAATATCTCAATGAGAAATATAGAAACTTAATTGTAATAGGCCAGAGGAAGTCTGTACTGGATGTCAAAGAGGAACACGAAAAGTCTATTGACTTATTCTTCAATGAGCTCTCCCAGCAAATTGTAAAATCAGGAATGTCTCAGGAGAAATTCAAGGAAATACAAACGATAATTGTGGAAATTGTAGCTGCTAAATTGCCCGAATACAATCAATGAGGAGCACGAGAAAATTTGTATAGAAGAAATTAATTAAAACGAAGTATTTGCAATCTTTGCAATATCTGGGACTTCTTATTGAATAGTTCGTCAATCCGCGGACTACTTTATTTTCACAATATTGGCAGCATTGGAGTTTGTTGAAGAACGGAAACAAAACAAAGCTACATGAACAAAATCCAAAATTTCAGGAAAAGTCCTCTAAATAATAATAATAATCAGAAACCTTCCAAAATTACTAAAAAGCTTGAAGGGCTTGAAGTAACCGAAGAGCCTAAAATGATCCAAAAGCCCTAGGTTCTTTAGGTAAGTCAAAAAAGCTTTAGATTGAAATGAACTTTCAGGAAAAAATCACATCAATTTAAAACAGCTGATTTTCGAAAAGCTTTCAAATGAACAGCTGATTTCTTTTTGAGATGTTAGTACAAGTGTGCTACCGCTATTCTTCATTCGGTCTTCGGTCCATTCGCAAAAAAACGGTATAGATTTGAACGATTTTTATAATAAAAAAAAATGGATAAAGATTGTATTTACAAGAAAAGTAAAAAGTTAATAAGAATCGTGCAAAAGTATCCTTGTCTCTACGATGTAAATAATAAGGGTTACAACAATCCTGCTGTCCGGAACCAAATGTGGCAGAAAGTATCGAAAGAATTTGGAGCACCTAGTAAGTGTTCCTTTCAGTGAACTTTACATTTTTCGAATTCCTACCAGATATCTTTGTCTTATTGCAGCTAAGAAGTGCAGGGAGAAATGGGATGAACTGTTCACCAGATACGAAGAGTACTATCTTAGATTAGAATGCCAGAAAACGTGTTTAATCCGAAAGAAGAAACTCAAGCGGAATCAAGTCAGATTAGTTAAGGATATGCGTCACTTTAAGCCTCATATTCGATTACATGAAGCTAAAATGAATCTACTAAGAAATCCTAATCTTTCAAATGAAGAGAGACAGGCAATCAAAAATTTTACACCCATCAGTCGTGAATTGTCTCCGGACATTGAAGAACTGAGATGTCCACCTTCGGATTCGGACACTGAGCAACCATTCGAAATGAATCAGTCAACTGAAAATCCACTGATTCCTATTCACAATATCCAAAGGCAAACCTTCCAACCAGTATTTGAAGAACTGAATCATCAACAAGTTGCCCCAATACAGAACTCCCAACCGGCTTTTCAGAGACCAAATTTCGAACCGGCTTTTGAAAGACCAAATTTCCGACCGGCCTTCCAAATGCCGTATCCTCAACAAATATATGGAGTTCAGAACTATCGTCCGGCTATGCAGGATCCAACAATATGCCGCCCATATAGACCACCGTATTTTCAACCAGTTTTTAAAACCCAGAGCACCCAGAGGCTTACTCCACCTTCCCAGACCACTTCCTATCAGCCAAATTCGACTCCATCCGGAACTCAGTGTTCCAATACAAATCGTCAACAGGGATATAACAATGAGAGGAATTCTGTGCTGGATGTCAAACAAGAACACGAAAAAGCCGTCGATTACTTCTTCGCTGATCTCTCCCAGCAAATAATAAAATCGGGAATGTCTCAGGAGAAATTCACGGAAATACAAACGATAATTGTGGAAACTCTAGCTGCTAAATTGCCCGAATACAATCAGTAAGAAGCATGAGAAAAATAGGATAAAAATTGCAGGAGGATGTTGAACTTAATAAAATGTGAAGTTACTTGTCATTAAAGATGTTTCATTCGTATTTGAAGGTATTAAAACCAATTCCACGAATTCCTTGTTTGGAATCTTCTCGCTCTTGGGCCATCCGTGTCACTGGTGTCACTCACTAATTGCTTGTAGTATACTGCTCAAGCTCACCTGGAATTATATCTGGATTATTATCCCATTCACGTCGCTGCAGCAATAACACCACGAGGCATCCCGTTCAAGTCCACACTTTATTCTTCTTCTTCTTCTCATACAATACAGTAGACTCTCTCAAATTCGGGCATATAGGACCGAAATGTCAGCCGAATTAGACAGAAATTCGGGCGACATGTGCATATAGATAATGAGTTTACACACTCATATATAACGTAAATTGCATGAAAATCCCTCAATAATGCAAAATCACATCAAAACAAAGACAAACCATGCCAAATTTGAGCATATTCGATTCATTTGATAATCATAATCAAACTTGAAAAATGACAACAAACTTTTTTCAAATGTAACCGCTGCCCGAATTTAAAAGTAGCACGATCTTAAAAGAGCCGAATTTGCGAGAGTCTACTGTACAACCCGGGAAACCTTACAACTACAGTAGACTCTCGCAAATTCGGCTCTTTTAAGATCGGGCTACTTTTTAATTCGGGCAGCGGTTACATTTGAAAAAAGTTTGTTGTCATTTTTCAAGTTTGATTATGATTATCAAATGAATCAAATATGCTCAAATTTAGCATGGTTTGTCTTAGTTTTGATGTGATTTTGCATTATTGAGGGATTTTCATGCAATTTACGATATATATCAGTGTGTAAACTCAATATCTATATGCACATGTCGCCCGAATTTCTATGTAATTCGGCTGACATTTCGGTCCCATATGCCCGAATTTGAGAGAGTCTACTGTACTTATCTACAGTAGACTCTCTCAAATTCCGGCATATGGGACCGAAATGTCAGCCGAATTAAACAGAAATTCGGGCGACAAACTTTTTGAAATGCAACGATTTTTTATTCATGTGCCTATAGATATTGAGTTTACACACCCATATATAACGTAAATTGCATGAAAATCCCTCAATAATACAAAATCACATCAAAACTAAGACAAACCATGCTAAATTTGAGCATATTTGATTCATTTGATAATCATAATCAAACTTGAAAAGTGACAACAAACTTTTTTCAAATGTAACCGCTGCCAGAATTAAAAAGTAACCCGATCTTAAAAGAGCCGAATTTGCGAGAGTCTACTGTATATATATATATACACTCGACTCTTCGTTATCCGGCTGACTTGGGGACAAAATGACATTTAGGTTTTTTGAATGATCAACGGTTTTCCTATTTTGTGCTGTGTGAATTTATTTTCTGTCTGACAAAGAACAAGAGAATTTTCTTCATGATATGCTTATGTTTCATTTTTTATCACAATTATGTATTGAAAACTTTGATACAATAATAATAATACTTTAATTCACTCTGGAGAAACTTCATGTCTAGTAAAAGTAATTTTGAATACATCAACCGCCAGTGTTTAGCAGCTGTCACCCGGATAACGAAGTGCCGGATAACGAAGAGTTGAGTGTACAATATTTACATTATGTACATAACATTGCTCATGTGCGTTCCCATTTTATGACTGTGGAGGATTTACCCAAATCCCAAATGAATCACAATGATTGCCTGATTAATTCCTGATCTATTACTGCAACTCACTTCCAGCAAACCTGCACAAATCAAAGATAATGTGAGGTTAGGTTGATTGCCTTTCTATAGAACTCCACGTGTACATACAGTACACTCTCGCTAATTCGGCTCTTTTAAGATCGGTCTACTTCAAGGTCTACTTTTTAATTTGGGCGGCAGTTAAATTCGAAAAAAGTTTGTTGACATTTTTCAAGTTTGATTATGATTATCAAATGAAGCAAATATGCTCAAATTTGTCATGATTTGTCTTAGCTTTGATGTGATTTTGCATTATTAAGAGATGTTCATGAAATTTATAATAGCAATGAGCATATAAACTCAGTATGGGTAATCAGATGAACAAAGAATCGTTACATTTCAAACAATTTGCTGCCCGAATTTCTCTATAATTCGGTTGACATTTCGGTCCTAAATGCCCGAATTTGAGAGAGTCTACTGTACACTTTACTTCGCGCGAAATTCGTTTTACGGCCAAATTATTGAAAAGAAATCCTCTGCGGGAATGTAAATGTTCTCGATGCATAATGCCATTTTGAGCGTATTTTTTTTGTCTCGAAAAATGTGCATAATCCCGGGACCCGGGACTGAGTGTACAGTAGGGGAAAGCATGCTACCTTCGAACGTCTCAAGCTTCGACAACTTAATTTTTTTTCTATGTTTTTAATGGATTTGACCGATTCGACCCATGGATCTTTTCAGGAATTTTTTAATGTATTAAAATTCTTAACAAAAAACTTATGTGGATGCTCCCGTTAACCCTTTAACGACGAGACACTTTTTACGGACCGAAAATCAACAATAAAAATTTAACCGATAAATAATATCTATGAAACGTCTTATAGGTCTTATATCGGAAAATCCATCAGAATGTGATTCGGTGCACTTTTCACCTCTACGAGCGATAGGGACAAAAATAGCCTAAAAATTTAAGTAATTTTTCTGACTATACTAATGAATAATAATTTGAGTTTGAGTATTGTAGTTTCTTTATCCAAAACTATGTTGCTTAAAAAATTGGAAGTATAAGAAATAATTAAAACAATTTTTCAATATGAGAATTTCAAAATTCTTCATTTTTAAGCTTAAAAATTTACTAGTAATAGCTGGAGACTTGCAAAAAATATCCTAGATTCATTCAATCTTCTACTTTACAATTACGTACAAACATAAGGAAAAAGACCTTAAGGTATAGTCAAAAAAAATTATTTTTTTATGGGACACCGGTGTTCCAATCGTCCTTAAAGGGTGAAAAGAACGAAGTTACTTGCAATATCAGTGACTTCTCCAATGCTCCTCGATTCCCGGAATGATTGCTTTCCTTTTTCAAATGTTGGTAGCACTGGAGTTTATTTGTTTTTAGAGTGGACGGAAGAATGGAAAACAAAACAGAGCAGCCTGAAATTGCAGATAATCCGGCAAAAGGAGTAGCCAAAGAAACACATCCTACTGAAATGGAAGAACAAGAACCTGACCAGGATCAGAAGGAAGTCCTGCTGGATGATATTGATATTGCTTATATAAAGAAGAACGAATTAAAAGTAGGACGACAGGCTGATGATATCAATATTAGGCTAGTAAATCTAGTAAAGGAGCATCCTTGCATCTACAACCGAGATCATCCAAGATATACCGATGCTAATTACAAGTATGAGTGCTGGGACAAGATTGCGAACACCCTCAAGAGGAAACGTAAGTAAAGACAAAATGCTACTCTGGATCCGGGGTACAAAAAGATTCACTTTTTTCCAGGAGGAGAATGTAAGAAGAAATTCTTGTCCCTGTACCAAAAATTTGGCAACACTTACGTGATGATACGTAAGCCGGAATTGGTGAAGCAGGGATTCCCGAAAAAGAAATTTGTCTACTACGAGGAAATGATATTCCTCAAGAAACATTTTGAACTAAGTTTGGTAGAGAATCGTGTGAAGAAACTTGTGAATTCATGGAAAAAAAATGATCGAGATCTGCTGGCTAAGCAGAAGGCTAAAGCGCTTAAGGAACAGGAAAAGAGGAAGGAAGAACAGTCTAAATTGCAACTTATGGCTTCTCAAAGGCCTCAATTCCAGAATTCCAAGCCTGATTTCTACCGAAGACCTCCGGAAAATCGACCATCTTACCCACAAAATGAGATCATGCCAAGAAATAACATACCAATGCCAGGACCTTCTGCACCACAATTCTTTCAGACAATATCCACGATATCGACTACACAGAATTTTCCAGGCCCGGGAATGATGCCACAGGTGCCACAGCCTCCCTTTAGGCAGCAGGATTATGCCGAAGATAAACCACCGGCTTCGAACAACCGAGAAAACACTGCAACGGATGATTCCCACGTGGATTTCTTCTTCAAGAGTGTAGCTCAGCAAGTGAAGAAGTCAAATATCTCTGACAAGAACTTCCTGGACCTGCAGTCAACCATTCTTTCAGCTCTTACGTACAAATTATCATACGTTTACGATAAATAAATTCCTCCAAACCCAATGTTTCATGGATGTTTCATGAAATTTTGAGATCTCTATGTTGGCAATACTTTCATCTTTCAGTGAAAAAAATGGAAAGTGAAGAGAACGCAGAGATTTGCAAATCAACCGGTTCTACGGTAAATCCAGAGGAAGTACATGAATCAATTAAGGTGGAAGCGCAAGAAAATATAGATGACACTCCAAAGGTCATCTCACCGATCCCCGAAAATCTGAATGGCAATCAGAACGGCATGGAACAAATATCCCAAGTTGGAAACATGACTGAGAAAGCCGAGAAAGTTGAAGTGCAGCAAGAAGTAGACAAGGATTCTTTTGGAAAGAACAGAGAAAATGATGAAGAGAATACAAATTTGCCAGTCAAATCAACTTATAATGTACAGAGCGCGCAGAGCACGCATGATTTCAATATTCAAGTTATAAGATCAGTGAAGGAGTATCCTTGTTTGTATGATCGAGCTAATGAAGACTTCAACAATCCTGGAAAGAAGGATGAAGCTTGGAATAGCATAGCAGACAAGTTGAAGAAGAACGGTAAGTCCTTCCTAAGAATCTTATATTTCTTATTTCCTTCAATTAAAATTAAATTGTCGAAAGCCTTCACAAAAACCGCTTTTTTGATTGCTCGATCTCTTAAGACCTAGCGCTATATATTGCAATCATCTGAATTTTAAAAACTATTAAATTTTAAATAGAGATAAAAATTTAAAGTGGATTATTTATATTGTGCATTTTAATTAAATTTTGCAAATTTGATATTTTCCAAAAAATAAATAAATAAATAAAAAGCTTAAAACAAAAATTATATTAATAATGAGGAGAGGCTACCAATTATCTCATTCAGTCAATGCACTAGTAGAAATAGGATAGAATGTTCATATTTTGGAAATAGATGGCGTTGGCACACCTTTTCAATTGAGTGAAATTCAATCTATTGAAAAACCTCTTTCTCTTTCAAATTGAAATCAGATGTAGCTGTCCCTTTCTGTCAAATGAAAATTGAAATTCCAATTGTCATTTGACAGAACGAGACAAATATATCTTATTTTAATTTAAAAGAGTAAGAAGTAAATTTTCAATCGATTGAATTTCACTCAATTGAAAAGGTGTGTCAGCGCCATTACAAATTGATAAATGATTTTTTTTTAACAAAAAATTGTCTAATATAGTCGTTGTCAAACACACATCTTAACGGTCACTGAATTTAAACTCTTTTCATTAATTTAATTCATTATCGCTCCGGCAAACCCTTTAGATGAGGAAAATTTCAAAACGCAAAATTCACATCCCTTTCTTTCTTAAAAGTTTTGCATATATCTATCTTACTCTTTCGTACTCTTCTTTTTCTTTTTAACATTACATTAAATTCAATTCAATTCTGAAAGAGTAGGATAGACTTATGCAAATATTTTGAGGAAGAAATGAACGCGAATTTTGATTTCATGAAATTTTACCGATCTAAAAAGTGTGCCGGGGTCATTACAAACTCTATTGATTTATATAAAGTAACTATTCAAGAAAAAAATTGGTAGCCAGAATTCAAATATTAAGCAAGAGGACATTCCCTACGTTAGTTCGAGCAAAAAGTGCAATAAAGCCGCGTTACTTAACCTCACTTTTGATTCCTAGAGCCTTGACCAGGGTGCGGGGTCTCTGTGCCGAGAGCTCACACTAATCAGCTATCGCGAACTATACCTTTGTCGACGGGGTTGCCTTGTTCAACTCCCCTCGTTCGTTCTTCTTCTTCGTTCTTTTTTTTTCCTCTAATTTTCTGATTTGGTGTTTTTTTCTCTTAAATCAGAGGTGTGCAAGAACCGTTTGAAACCAAATAAACGTCAAAATAAGTTTGTTCAGGTGCGTTTTGACCATTGACGTACAAGTTTCATTTGACGTTTGTTCGGTTTCAAACGGTTCTTGCACACCTTTAAATAAATAAATGAAAAAAACTGCATAACTTTCCGTGAAGAGAGAGAACAACGACAATATGTATTTCTATCTCTGTTTAAGAAAAAGAAATAATAATGGATGTTCCGAACTTCCCGCGCGGGACGGCCTAAAGTTCCTATGTGGTCACCATTATGATTATTGTACTAGTTGCTCTTCGTGAACGAATTGTTCCTCACTTAATGTTTGTGGGTGATTAATAAAATGATTCAAGAAAACGGCATATCAGTAATTTGCTCTTACGATCAAACTCTTTAATTTATCCAAAACTCATTCTATACGTAAAGATAGAAAGACAAAAATGCAGTTTTTCTATGAAGATTCGGTACTCCCTGTCACTCCTCTCCAGTATATGTTTTTTTTTTAAGAATGCATAAAATATATAGCAAAGTTATACTAAATTGCTTTACAGTCAACGAATGTCGCGAAAGATATGAATCCCTCTTTCGACGCTTCGCTGAAACCCACGTAATGCTTGAGAATCCGAATGTACTCGAACAGGGTTTGCTTAAGGAAAAATTTATTCACTATGAAGACATGCTATTCGCTAAGGCAGCAATTGATATGGAAGAATGCAGTAAGGCATTTGTTGAATCTCCCAATCAGGAAAAGTCTACGGGAGAAAAGAGATTAAGGGAAGATGAGGAAGAGTTGTCATTTCAAACTAATTCAAAATTTCAGAAACTCGAATCTGTGCAATTTACATTTGACGAGCCAGGTTGCAAGAAAAAAGATTTTAAATTCACTATGCAGCTAATTCATGCTGCAAAGCAATGTCCATCAATATATAAAAATTGTCCTTCTTACTCGTCCAAAGCACAGAGAGAAGATTGGGCAAACATTGCCAGGAAATTGAATAAAAGTGTCAAGAAGTGCCGAATGGCATATGATTCTCTCTACCAGAAATTCACCAATAATTATATAGCGATGATTTGTCCAGAAATAAGGGCACCGAGAAAAAGTTTTCCTTATTATAAACATATGAGATTTCTCGAGCCTTATTTACCTATAGAGAAAGTAAAGCAAAAAGTGATTAAAAGCTTGGGATTAAAGCCGGAGTATCAGCAGAATTATTTCGAAATGCAAAATATCTATGATACTGGGCCGGTTTTATTAAACACGTTTCAACCAAATTCTGAAATGCAAGGAGATTCTCAATCTGTGCAAATACCAGAAAGCTCCTCTCAGAATGCCGCATCTGATGCATTAATTGATAAATCTGAAGATTCTCAGCACAAGAATGAAAATACAGATATGGAAAATGTAAATACTGAGAAGTCTGAAGTAGGAAGCAAGAAACTTCCTACTATACGGGTCATTTCGGCCGCATCAGAGAAATCAGAGAACGTTCCCATGGAGCGTGCAGATTTCAATGTACAACTCATAAGAAATGTCAAAGAGTATCCTTGCATTTGGGATCAAGCCCATCCGCATTTTGGCAATTTTACAGTTCAGTATCAAGCCTGGTGTGAAATTTCAAAGCGAATTGGTTCGATACCACAGGAATGTCATCAAACCTTCATTGCTCTCTACGCTAAATTTGCCCAAATCTATACAAAATTGAAAGATTCTGAGTTAGATAAGAAAGACTTTCCAAGAGATGAGTTTCCGTACTACGAAGAGATGATGTTTCTTAATTATCAACAGCGTATCCAGGAGTTGAAATTTAATCCGAATTTTAATTATCCGAGACCAGTGCGTTATCCTCTGATATACTCTCACATCAATGCCCAAACAAAGCAACCACGAAGACTTATGAGAAGTCATCAAAGACAATTGCAATATAGCATTGATAATAGGCCTAATAGTACGATGACACAGCAATCCAGTGTGAATCAGCAAATCGAGACTACTCTGCAAACGTTCCAACTCAAATTGAACGACATAACGGCAACCCTTGACGAGAAAACTAAAACAACTGAGGCAACCAAGCCAAAAGAAACATCTGATGCAATCGAAACAACCGAGCCAACCGAAACATCTGAAACTATCAAGACAACAGATGATACAACACAAGCATGGGCGATGGACACACAAAACCAAGAACAGAACACTGAACAGTCGGAACACCCAGTCACACAAGAAAATCAAATGGAAACTGAGAAAAATGAAGCAATGGATGCAACAGTTTCTACTGAAAACAATAAAAACTCAAAAAACAATGAGGAAGAACTAGAGGATTCTGATGCCGATCCGGTAGATATTGCATTAAGAACTGAATTTCTCACTGACCACGAGTTCAACAAACAACTAATAAAGACTGTAAAGGAGTACCCCTGCATTTATGGCAAAGGCTATTTGGTCAATTTTCCCAATAAGTTTCACGCTTGGGTCAAAATTGCTGAAAAATTAAAGAGGAAACGTTAGTAACTCATTTTTTTTACTAAGTCTCCTAATCCCTAACAACTAATTCTTTCATATCCTGTAGGTGATGAATGTCAGAAGATTTTTGAATCACTCAGCCTGAAATTTGCTCAAACCCACGCGATGCGACAAGATCAGGAACTTGTAAGAAGGGGTTTCCCTAAACAACCATTCCCCTACTATAAGGATTTGATGTACCTAAAGGATTTCTTGAGTATGGACGATGCAAAGAAGCAAGTGGAGCTTATGACTCGTCCACCTCCGGTTCATCATCGATTTGGACAGCCAAAGTTTGATCTCACGAATCAACAGAATGCTTTTTTTCCACAGCAGCAACATCCAAATCCTATAAATCCAGCTCCAGGACCTCCAAAATCAAAATTTTTTGGACCAAATCAACAAACTGCTTTTAGCCCACAGCAGCAATACACAAATCCTATAAATCCAGCTTCACGACCTCCAAAACCACAATTTTTTGGACCAAATCCCGCCAATTTAGCCGCTTGGAATCAGTTTCTTCAGCAACCACCTGGGAACTTCCAACAACCTGCTGCATTTAGTCATACGGCAACGAAGGATTCTTTTATCAACATTCAGAACAACCTGCATATAGATTTCTTCTTCATGTGCTTGTGCCAGCAGGTAAAGAGAACGAATATGTCTGATAAAGATTTTGTAGAGCTACAGATTGCCGTAATGAATGCGCTATCTAACACAGTTTCTAAGCGTAAAAATTGAATTTCTCAAAAGAAAAAAAGTATAGTGGTACTCTTATCTTTCCTATGATTTTGAGCTGTTCTCAGCTCGTTTTATATTCTTCCAATATTGAATTGAAAATGAAAGGCTGAATTTGCAATTTGTGAAATGAATTTGGTAAATACTGAAATTGAAATGTTATTATGATGAAATATGAAGATGGAGTTCGTGAAATTACTGAAATATACGTTACAAAGTGAATTTATTATAACATTGTATGTAAATTATTCTTAATTAAATACATAAAGAAACCTCAGACTTGAGAAGTATACTTTTTATTTGAAAACGAAATAGAATAAGAGGATTTACCGAGTGTACACCAAATTTTAAAACGTATATAAGTAAGCAATCAGAAACATTTGGGAACGAACTATTTTGCTCCCCTGAATGAGAACTTGGCCATATGCGTGCGTGTTTGACGAGCTCCTTCCCCGTGGAAATGAACCAGCTGAAAAAGTTTGCGGTTTCAGCATATTTTTGCTGAATCGATCAGCAAAAATGTGCTGACCGGTCTGCGTCCGCCGAAGAAAAGTGAGTAATAATCGTAATAGTGAATAGTGAACAGAGTGAAAAATGGTGAATAAAAAATGAAAATTGCTTACTGTAATCCTGAAATATGTGACCTCAATTCTGAGATCAAGAATAAGATAAGATCAACAAAATTTCAAGATTTTGGTTATTCTGAAATCAAAAAATTAAGATCAAAATGTCAAATCTGTCAAATACCTTGGTATCTTGAAATTCCAGACACAAACCGTGTCGATATCAATATTTGCAAATCTGAAACTAATATTTTAAGATTTCAAAACGCCAAATTTCTTCTTTTGTTGAAATAATCCCAATAAGCAATAACCTCTTGGAAGTGCTTGGAGTTTTCGAACTTTTCAAGATAACTAATAATTTGAAGTTCATATGGAAATCGCTCTCGATGAGGAACATTTTTATAAGGGAGGGGTTTAAAAAGAAAATAACTATGAAAAATACAGCGCTTGAACAAGTTTGGTTTGCTCTCAAGAGTTAGTGGCCTGTATTTATTTTTATCAATTGGATTCACGCGTGGCGGCCTACAAGGACTTGAATAATTTTGACGATGACTGATTATTCAATAAATGTGGAGCTCAGAGGCAAAATGACACATATCCTATGCTTTAGCCATAGGATATATTTTGCCTCTGAGCTCCGCAAATAATTGTCTGATTCAATGCATTGATGAACCTTAAAATATATAACCAACATTTTAATTCATTTCTTTGAACAAGATAATTCAGTTCGACTTCTATTTGCTTCCATCAACCTCAAGCTATTTCACGACTTTACAATCTGTAATTTAATTAATAAGCTTTAAATAGGTTTTTAACATGAGAAATATCCTAACTTACGCAAATTCCTTTCCAAAAAGAATTCTATAACTCCACGTCACGCCACGCTTTCTACAAAAAGACTGACATGTGCCGGAAGAGGGGGTTATAATAAATTTTCAAATTTTTTTGCCACCCAGCGAGCACACTTAGCTGAAAAAAGTAGCGTTTTCAGCATATTTTTGCTGAATCGATTAGCAAAAATTTGCTGACTGATCAGCAATTCTCGAAGAAAAAGTGCTAACCAAATATATGGAAATGACACTGAATCGCCAATTTTGTTTCAAGGTTAGCAGAATTCAGCTGAAAATACGTATGTTTTCAGCTGAATTGCGATCTGTTAGCATTGGTGCTCGCTGGGCAGTTGGTGCTCGCATTTCCAACACGTACCACAAGTCATTTCCCTAATTTAATGGCGAAATTTCAACAAATTCAACAGAGAAATGAAGATATTTGTCAGAAAAGACGTTTTGTTAAGTGTGGAACATCTTGAAATCTTGGTTCTTAGCTAAGACAATTTAAGTTCTATAAATACTTCGCGTCAGAATATGAAGTCTTGATTTTGGAAATATTTAACATCTTGAAAATTTGATTTGATCTTGGTCTCAGAATTGAAACCATTGTTAGTAAAAGGAAAATTAAAAAAGTACCGGAGCATTTTCATATTTTATTTACTAAAATGATTTTTTTTATCTATCAAATTTGAGTTTTTTACTTTAAAAAATTTGCGAATTTAAGTCTCTGGCATACCTTTTAGACCAGGAAATTTTTATGGAATCAAATCTTTCTCTCTCAAGTCTATCTCAGAATTCGCATTCAAAATTCGATTGAACTAAATTTAATTTTGTGTGATATTCAAAAGACGAAGAAAAAAAGTCCGAAGAGTAGGATAAACATATGCATAACTTTATAAAAAATGGAGTTGTGAATTTCGATTATATGAGATTTCCTTATCTAAAAGTTGTGATAGATGAGCCATTTATTTTTTTTTTTTTTCATTTAAAATTAAAAGGCTTTCTCTCATTCTATATTGACTGCCGAGATTATATTTCTCTTTTACACGATTCAGATTGAAAAATCAAAATTTTACTTTATGACTCCGGCACACCTTTTAGATCAGGAAAAATTCATGAAGTCAAAATCCACATCCTTTCCTTTCTTAGGTTCTGCATATTGTCTATCCTACTTTTTCGTACTCTTCTTTTTACACCAAATTAAATTTACTTTAGTTCAATTTTGAGTCAGAAAGAATAGAATAGATTTATGTGAGCATTTTGAGAAAGACAAGGACGCGAATTTTGATTTCATGAAATTTTACCGATCTAGAAGGTATGCTGGAGGTATTACAATCAAATTTGCATTCGTTTTAGAGTTGCATATGCGCTCTGGAGTGGCTTTAAAAAAAATCTCCTCTACCATAAGCTAATCTGAACTTACCACCTTCTTTCGATGCCCTCTCGAATAAATACAGTATACTCTCGCAAATTCGGCTCTTTTAAGATCGGGCTACTTTTTAATTCGGGCAGCGGTTACATTTGAAAAAAGTTTGTTGACATTTTTCAAATTTTGGTTATGATTATCAAATGAATCAAATGCTCAAATTTGGCATGGTTTGTCTTAGTTTTGATGTGATTTTGCATTATTGAGGGATTTTCATGCAATTTACGTTATATATGAGTGTGTAAACTCAATATCTATATGCACATGAATAAAAAATCGTTGCATTTCAATAAGTTTGTCGCCCGAATTTCTGTCTAATTCGGCTGACATTTCGATCCCATATGCCCGAATTTGAGAGTCTACTGTAACGTATGGCTCACATAAGAATCTTACCGAAAATAAGCTAAAATATCCTAACCCGGCAATTTGATATAGAAAGGTGGTAGCACTGATTGTCATCAATTGTTTACAAAAAAAAATGTCTGTACCTGTTCCGTGGGGTCAAGAAGAAACGAGGAAATTTGAGCAGAATCTAATTGATTACGTGAGAGCCTATCCTTGTTTGTATGACCGGAAGGATCCCAAGTTTAATGATTCCAAGATTAGAAACCAAATGTGGAAGGTGGTGGCCAGTAAATGCGATAGTACAAGTGAGGTTCCTTTTCCCATCTTTTTTTGTATTTATTTTTAAATTTTAATTATTTCCAGTCACTCAATGCAAAAAGAGATTTTCGAGACTTATCAGTAGATTCCTGCAAATCCATGAACAAATATTGGCTGGATCTATAAGTCTCCAAAATGGCAAAAGGCAATTTCCGTACTACGATTCTATGCAGTATGCCACAGCTTTCTTCCAATTTGGTGAACTCATGCAGGATCCTGATGATCACCAGGATCCAGAATATGAAGATGACCCAATGAGTGAGAGATTTAGTCAAGATCGCAATTCGTATGATTCATCGTCTTACTCCCAGAATTATGGACAACCTGGTCCTCAAATGGGAAGAAACTTTCCTGATAGATTTTCTTCATTTGGACCTCCACCAAACAATCTATACCCTCAGGGCAATCCCTCAGCATCCTTCTCAAGACCAACGCAATTCAATCCCAGTGGGATGGGTGGAAGCATGGGAATGGGTATGGGCAGCAACCTGAACAACAGTGTGAACGGGATGAATTTTTCCAATAATAACTTCAACAGCAACAATATGAACAGAATGGACTTTATGAATGATCGACGTCCTCAGAATATGCCCCAGAATCCACAAGAGAGGAATTCAAACATGCATCAGCAGCCAGGAAGGAATTATGATGATTCCGGAGCTGAGCGAGATTGGTCCCATGTGGATTTTTTCTTCAGAGGCATCTCACAGCAAGTCAAGAGAGCTCATTTAAATGGAGAAGAATTTCTGGATTTGCAGGCAACAATTCTCAATGTATTGTCAAGCAAGTTGCCCTCATATAAATAAAAAGATTAAAAAAAAAAACTAGATTTTGAGCATTTTGCGAAGTCTTTTTGCTTTGTTCCCAGATGTTTTTAAAAATTACCGATTCGTTCGCTGCAAACTTCACTCAGTATTATTGATTCGGAAAATATGATTTCTGCAGAAGAATTGGAATTTGAAAAGGAACTCATCCAGAACATCAAGGAACATCCCTGTTTGTATGACAAGGACAATGCAAGCTTTCAGGATGTTAAATATAAGAATGAAAAGTGGAAAATTGTGGGAGAAAATTGCAAAAAAGACAGTAAGTTTTAGAAAATAAAAAATTGAGGTTAGGTCTACCATGTTTATTTTGATTTCCAGAGACTGAATGCAAAACGAAATTCCTGCACCTCATGAGACTATTTAAGCCGCTTTTTGAAGATGTTCTCAATGAAAAAATAACTCCAGAAATGGCACAAAGCATTTTTCCGCACTACAACTCGATGAGCTATGCCAAGGCCTTTATGTATTCCCAGGATTCGCAGGATGAATCGGAAACCAGCAATAGCACAACTCCGTCCCTTCCGGAAGCTCCTGTATCGAGACCTCCTGTCTTCTACTCAATTTCTCTATTCGATAAGAACTCTCCTGAATTGTCAGCTGCTCCTGATCCCCCAATTTTCCCATCACGCAATCATTCTCGAACAGTTTTTAGCTTTGCAACAAATGCTACTCCAGCTCCAGCTACTCCCAGTCCAGCTCCAGTTACGCCCAGTCCGGTTCCAGTTACTCCCAGTCCCATTCCAGTTACGCCCAGTTCAGCTCCAGTTACTTTCAGTCCGGTTCCAGTTACTCCCAGTCCGGTTTCAATTACGCCGAGTCCGGTTCCAGTTACTCCCAGTCCAGCTCCAGCTACTCCCAGTCCGGTTCCAGTTACGCCCAGTTCAGATCCAGTTACTTTCAGTCCAGCTCCAGTTACTCTCAGTCCAACTCCAACTATTCCCAGTCCCCAAACTAATTCAAACGTCTCTTCACAACCTTTCTTTAAATCGGTAGAAGCACGTCCAGCTCCTTCGGTTCCTTGTCATCCACCTCCTTCACAGAAGCCTCCAGTCCCTCCAGCCAATGACCCGGACAAATCCCATATCGATTTCTTCTTCAAAGGCGTTTGTGAGCAAGTCAAAAGGGCAGATTTGTCCAGCACAGAATTTCTTGAATTTCAAAAGACTGTCCTCAATATCTTGGCATCGAGGATG
This sequence comes from Phlebotomus papatasi, assembly GCF_024763615.1. Lineage (NCBI taxonomy): Eukaryota > Metazoa > Arthropoda > Insecta > Diptera > Psychodidae > Phlebotomus > Phlebotomus papatasi. Next base: position 98,453,135 of record NC_077222.1, on the reverse strand, counting down.
CCAATCTCACAGTAAACAATTGAAACTTTCTTGTCCCAAGAGAAATGGATTATTAATAAAATAATAAAATATTAAACATTTTTTTAAGTCTTTTACAGCTCAAATAAAATAATTTTTGAAAAGCCCCTAAATGTATGCAAATATTTTTCACGCGGTAAATTCGAAATGCAATTTCTTATGGCTCCGGCACACCTTTTAGATCAGGAAAATTTCATGAAGTCGAAATTCGAAACCCTTTCTTTCTCACAAGTTTTGTATATGACTATTTCATTCTTTCGCATAAATTCGATTGAGCTAGATTAAATTTGGAGTGATGTTTAAGAGAAGAAGAAGAGTGCGAGGGAATGAGATAGACATATGCAAAAGAAGTGAGAAAGAAAGGGATGCGAATTTCGACTTCGTGAAAATATCCTGATCTAAAAGGTGTGCCGGAGCCATTATGAACGGTTGGCGCTGTTGGCGCTGAAAATTGGCTGAAAAATGACGTCGAAATTTTCTTGCATACATCACGGCATCTCCGTAACTTATTCCAAAGACCTCTCCTGTGGATATGCAATTTTACTGTGTCACTGGAGTTAATTCTCGGGGTTTTTTTTATCAGTCCCGAAAAATTCTTTCAAAGCGGGACTCCCTGGTGCACTCAGTCCCGGCATTAAGTACTTCTGGATTATGCATAGCTGTAATTTTTTACTTTTTTCTGATTTCTTTAAGTACGAGTAAGTCAAAAATTGGGGGTCGGAAAAATCCATTTTGTTTTTTACTTTTTAGAATAAAACAACTTTAGAAGGCCATAGGATAAATCTCACCGGTGACCCAATTGTCCCTAACCCTTTAAGGACGAGAAGGTTAAAAATCGGGGGTCAGAAAAAGTCACTTTTTCTGTCTTTTTAGAACAAAACATACCTTTAGCTTTAGACGGCCGTAGGAAAAATTTCATTTTTGGGTTATCGGTGATTCAATCGTCCTTATAACTTAGATTAGATACTTAATTGAAAAATCTTCTTTTTAAAAATAGCGCCCCTAACGGTGGTTTTATGAGCTTTCGATGTTAGAAGGGGAAGTGGTGTTTCACGAGAGCTTTCCAAAAAGCCCTCACTTTTTAAATTCTGACAATTAGAACCGGAGTTATGGCCGTTTTAAGAAAATTTTTTTGGACCCTTATAGCTCGGGTCAGGGGGGTCAGGGGACCTTAAGTTTGGTATTGATGGAAAGCCTTAAGGTTGAAAAATCTTACGTATGAGTATTGTACTTTTTATTTCCAAAAGGGCTTTGCTTAAAAAAAATTAGAAGTATAAAAAATAAATTAAATCTATTATGAATTTGAGAATTTCAAAATTCGCCATTTTTGAGCTTAAATATTTACTACATAGCAAATAGCTAAAGACTTGTAAAAAATATTCTAGATTCATTCAACCTTCTACTTTACAATTATGTACAGACATAAGAAAAAAATAACTTTAGGTGTTCAGGAAAAAATATTTTCTTTATGGGACACCGGTGTTCCAATCGTCCTTAAAGGGTTAATCCCTAATTTTTCGCCAAACGTACGACTTATTTCGGAACGGAGGGAGTATTAAATACATAATGAAAATCATGAAAATCATGATTATAAATTCTACGATGTTGATAATTTTAAAGAAAATAATATTTCAAGTTCAACCCACCCGGCAAATTCTGCAGAAATTCGTCAGATTTGAATTCTTATCTGCCGAAAATTCTACAGAATTTATCGAGGAATTTCTGCAGAATTTTGTTCTATCGGTGGATCCGATAGTTGTATGAAAATTCTGCAGAATTTTCGGCATTTCCATTTTCAAATCTGACGAATTTTTGCAGAATTCTGCAGAAATAGCCGAGTGGGTTCTGTCTGAATGAATTTTCTGACTGAAATTAAAAGTTGTCATTTTTTTTAAATCTCTTCTGGATCAATTTTCAAATTCTAGATTTTGTGATCATATATAGGCAATTTATTTAAATCGATATAGATTGATCGGTCACCGGTGACCAAACAAAATTTCTTATGACCATCTGTAATCTAAAAAGTTTTTGCTCCTAAAAATCAGAAAAAAAATTATTTTTTCTAATCCCCGATTTTGGCCCTCTTCCCTTGCCCCTAAAATTTTTTTGCAATTAAATTTTTTTTTTTTTATTTTTGCCTCGGCCTAAAAATTCTGAAATCTATTTAAAAAAAACCGTTGGGATCGGTAAAGTTCGTTTTTTCAATCTCCATTTGAATTATCGGTTCAAAAATCTCTTCCGGAAATGTCATTTATGTGTCATTCTGCCATATTAAAAATTTTCTTTCACCCATTTTCATCAGTAATTTTGGTAATATTTGATACTTTCACAATTTTCCTGAAAGAATCATGAGACGCAAATCCGAGATTCATAAACACTTTGACGCATCTCAAGACAAAGTTCGCTGTATCTATTGCAATTACGTTATTATAAAAAATGCCACAAGGATGACAGAGCATCTGCAGAAATGTGAACAGTGTCCAGAGGTTGTTAGATATTCAGAGTTTCTCAATAGGCCGAAAACAAAAGTGGAAAATAGTAAGTATCCTTTTTGGCGGAATGAGCGCACACCCGGTACATTCCTAATCTCTTATCAGTTGGAAGAAGGAGGTGGATGTTTTTGGTGAGGAAAAATGGGGAGTGAAAGCTTGAGGATAAATGGGAAAGGGCGAAAAGGGGCTTCCAACTGGCTTGTTTTTATTAGCTAAGTCCTTTTCATTTACCAGATACCATTGAATATTCTCCATCTACAGTCAAAGTGGACGAACCAGGACCAGATTTCTCAGAGATCAATGACTGGACGGTGTTCTCCAATGATGATTCCAATGATATGATAAGAACAATGACCCCTCCGCCACCGGGAAAGAGACTGAAACCAGAGGATAAGAGCCAGAATCCATTCATTGAGATGGAAGATACCCACATTGATTACTTCTTCAAGAGTATGTCCCTGCAGGTGAAGACAGCAAATATCTCTCAGCAGAACTTTATAGACTTGCAGATTGCTTTTCTCAATCTATTTGCGTCCAAGGTAAGGGAGTACAAATCATAATTCGCGTAAGCTCTAATTTAAATCACTCCCCCGGAGTTCGGTTTGATTTTTATTTTCAAACTAAAGTTCTATTTTGTAAGATTTCCGATAACAAAATCAATAATAAAATTATTTTGCAATTTAGATGTGTCATAATAAGCAAAGTATTCTAAAAAAAATTATGCTGTGTAGCGAACGTTTTGTAGAATATATTGTAGGGTCTATCACCAATTTTGTGTACTTTTTCGTTTAAGTAAGAAATAAATTATAGGATTTACAGAAACAATTCTTTTTTTTTGCTTTTTTTCTGAAAAAATGGAAAAATAATTAAAATTTTGACAGAAATTACCGGTTATTTTTCAAATCAGTAAAACATAGAATGTCGATGAGTTTTTGGCGGTCTCTTTTGAGGTTATGTATTGCCAAAACAAAAGTTTTTTGCTGTGCAGGAATTTCAGAAAAACTGGAGAAATAGATTAAAATTCCAGTGTAAATCCCTAGGGAATGCTAAGTAGACCTTCCCTGATCAAACCAATCAAACAAATACTAAAAATGTCTCGAAGGAGGGCTGCAACGAAGAAGGGAATGGAAGAGTCAGAAGAATCCCTGCCAACGACCTCAGCACAAGTTCAGAAAGAAGTTGAAAAGTCCCAGGAAGATGTCAAAGTAAAAGTGTCCAAGTGGGAGCCGGATAATTGGAGGGATACCTTGGAAAATCTCAGGGAAATGAGGAAGGATTTCAAAGCTCCTGTCGACACAATGGGATGCAGCAAGTGCTGCGATGATGAAGCAGATGAGAAAACCAAGAGATTCTGGGCTCTGGTATCTCTCATGCTGTCCAGTCAGACTAAGGATCAGGTACAGACGAGAAATTTAGAGGCGATTTTGTGAGAAATTGCAATTTATTTCGATGATTTAGGTGACATTTGATGCGATGTCCAGACTCAAGAAAGAGGGATTGCTACCGGAGAATCTCATCAAGTGGGAGACGAAGAAACTGGAAGAACTTCTTGTGCCAGTGTCCTTCTACAGGGTAAGCACATTTTCAGTAATTCCCGGTGCAATTTCAGCCTGAATTTTAGTGTTTGACTGAGAAGCTTGAGAAGGAGTAATCTGAGACAGATTTCTCCTCACTGAAGACAGCTTTGTCGATTTTGCTCATGGGACTGCCCACATGCTGCAACCAATCTTTCCTGGAAATGCAGCAAAATTGCTAATTAATCTCCTTTCTGAAGAAAATCCGTCTTCATCCTCACATTTTCCTAATTTGATCAGGAGATCCCTCCATGATTCCTTTTACCGTTCCGGCAGTAGTGTTCATACACCATCCCCTCAGTCCCAATTGACTAGCTTGTTTGTGGGTGTGCTACCGAACAAAAACCCTCCTTTAAATATAAAAATCCTTCAGAACTTACTTGAAAATTTACCCAATTTACCTTCCTGAAGAAGACACCTGAAATCATCAAGAAAACCAAGTTTTGCTTAAGAAATCCTTAACTTTCCTACTTAAATTTACCTTGAACAATCCCAAATACTTCAAATTCACAGGATATTATTCCTGCCATCCTCTCCTTCGCCTCCTTATTGATTTCCAGTAGCTATGTGATGCTTGTTTGAGAAGTTTGCTTGGATTCCCTCTGTAAACAATTTGACAGAACCATCTAACCTCCAAATCCGAATAAAATTTCCAGAACAAGGCAAAATTCCTCAAACAAACATCTCAGATTCTCGTGGACAAATACAACTCAGACATTCCCAACACTGTGAACGAGTTGATGAAACTTCCAGGAGTTGGTCCCAAGATGGCTCATATTTGCATGAATGTTGCCTGGGGCGTAGTGTCAGGCATTGGCGTGGACACTCACGTCCATCGGATCACCAATCGCTTAAAGTGGACCAGGAAGCCCACAAAAGATCCCGAAAAGACACGGATTGCCCTCGAGGAGTGGCTTCCGTTTGAACTCTGGGATGAAATTAATTTGATTCTGGTGGGATTTGGCCAGACCATATGTACCCCAGTCTCTCCAAAGTGCGATGCATGTGCAAATAATGCAATTTGTCCATCAGCCAATGTGAAGAAGCCCAAATCAAAGGGCAAAAAATAATTTGTTTTGAGTATTTTTGGTATTTTGAGGTCTTAAGGGATTTGAAATAAATGCAACAGAATTTAATCGATTGGTTTGGTAATTGGCTAAATTCTATGTTTCTTTCGTGGGATTTTTACTCAAGTTAGATTTCACTGATATTGCAATCAGCCTCGAACTTGAATTTCTATTGAGGTAATTCTAATGAGGTAATTTGGAACCATTTACAATTTGGGACAAATTTGGACAAAGAGAAAACAGAGACGGCGAAAGAGAAGAAAAAGACGATTGAGAATAAAAGGAAAAGCTTATCTTCCTTTTAAATCTCTGAAACAGTGAGAAAATATCAAATGTCCCAAATTGTAAATGGTTCCAAATTACCTCACTTTACCCTAGTTAGGAAATTTCAAATGGCGTTTTTTTTCTAATAAAAATTGAAATGTTTTGGAACAACAGACTACTCAAAAATTCTTAAAACTTAAATAAGGGTCCCGCTTTGAATGACAATGAATTGAATGACATTTGTATGAAGTGCCTTGGAAGTTAATTTAAGACATAGGGTAAGTGTGCTAAATTTCGGCATAGTTGCATGCAAGCGCCAAAGTCTCAAGTTTGAAATGTAATATTTTTAATAGAAATTGAATTATCTTATTACTTCTTCTTCAGGAGTGTTCACTGGCACTTTGCAGACAGTTTATCATCTTTATTTTCTCTAAAATCATTTTTAGTACAATTTAAAATGAATAAAAATGTAGACATAGCATTGGTGGCCACCTTCATTCTTATAGTTCCTTCTCCCTCCGGAATTCTCCCAATGTCTTTTTCAAGTCATCTTGTTCGTCGATGCGACATTTTTTGTTATTTTTTGCATAGTATAATCTGTAGAGTATGCAAAAACTGAAAATTCATGGAAATTCGACGAACAAAAAATGTGACCGAAATTGCAAGCTGGCCGGAATTTGGCACACTTACCCTAAGTTTTAAAATTGTAAACCTATTCACAGTGTAAATTGTATACTTTTGGAAAAATCCTGCCTGTTATAAACGTTTAATGTCCTGATCCATTCATGGACCACTTCTAAGGTTCTAAGCCGTTGCCGTGTCATTGCCTTCTGTGTCTTTGTCACTGTACCTATAAATTGCAGAGCCGAGAGAATCAGCCCGGTCTGGATTGTCAGAGAAGAAGGATCTGCGGACTTAGGTCTCTCGGGAATATCTGACTGAGGCTAAAAGCTGTAGCAGCTACAGTAGACTCTCTCTCAATCAATGGGGCAAAATGTCATCCAAATTATCAAGCGATTTGGGCGTCAAATTCATTGTAAATTCCACAAAAAGTGCTCAATTATAAAGATTCATGATAAAATAAGAGAAACAACAGCGAATTTGAGTAAATTTGCTTCAAAATCAAGCGTGAAAATTGCCAACAAAGTTTTTCGCCCTATTGAAAAAGAGCCGATTGAGCAAGAGTCTACTGTAGTATCCTTACGAGAGCCCATGTTGCTCAAATAATGATTGATTGGTGTAAATTAATTTATTGTGAATTTTAAAAATCTGAATGAGTTGTTGAGATTTTATTGTTTGATCTATGTTATTTATTTCAAATCTGGAGTAAAGAAATTCTGAGCTCGTAAGTCTGTTCAGTCGGAAGTTAGCTTTGATGGCCTTATGGGTCTAAATCTAAAGAATCAGAAGAAGCCATTAGGAGAGCTCCTGAAGGAGTTACGCTTTTATTTAATAGTGGTGAAAGTAAAGTATATCATTCAACAGCCTTGAGAAAGAATTTAAAAAGACAGACTGTTATTGTGAATTGCGATTATCTGTTCTTAAGATAGATTTTTCTTGAATTAAGTCTTAATAACCCATTAAAAGGTTAAGTGGATCAACGGATAGAGCATTGACTGTGTGGATGTAGTCAGAACATCTGGCCTAAAATTGTAAAGCGAGGAAAAAGAAGATTGATAGAGCCTTGTTTCTATAATTCTGGGATCACAGGTTTAATACTAGTCAGCTCCAAAATTTTCTGGTGTCTATGAATCTCGAAGACTCAAAGTTTGCTAAAAAATAAATGAAAAAAATGCCCAATCATAAATTCGTAAATTAGTACTACAAAAGATAGTAACAAATTGGCGTTAAAAATAGGACGAAAATTTTCCAATTTTGAAAAAGCTTGTGGCGTTCCTACATAGTAACGATGTTAGAATATAACCGATACTGATAGATTTTTATTAAGGACATTTGTTTATTTTTAAGTGTTTTGGTTGTAATGGGATCTTGGTCACAATAAGCCGATAGGCTTCAGACCTATATCAATGGTAAGGGGGGGGAGGGGGTAAAAAAGGACGAAAAATTGGCGCCGAAAATATTTTGCAGATGTTACGACGTTTCTGTAATTTATTCCGAAGATATCCCCTGCACGTATTCAACTTTTTCTACGTCACTGGACGTGGATTTCCAGGCTTTCTTTTCAGCTCTGGCAATGTCACTCAAAGCGGGCCCTCTGTAACGTCAATCGTTCTGGGAGCAATTTTTGTAAAAAAAACTCTTTTTAACCCTTTAAGGACGATAGGAACACCGGTGTCCCATAAAGAAAATAGTTTTTCATGAAATCCTGAAGATATTTCTTTTTTATGCTTGTACGTATTTGCAAAGTAGTACGTTGAAGGAATCTAGTATATTTTTTAACAAGTCTCCAACTATTTGCTATATAGTAAATTTTTAAGCTCAAATATGGCGAATTTTTAAATTCTCATATTAAAAATTTATTTTAATTTTTTTTATACTTCCAATTTTTTTTAAGCAAAACCGTTTTAGAACAAGAAACTACAATACTCAAATATAATATTTCTCTTTAGATTGAAAATTATCCGTCATTGGTATTGTCAGAAAAATTACTTAAATTTTTGAGTTATTTTTGTCCCTATCGTTCATAGAGACAAAAATACACCAAATTAGATTCTCTTGGCTTTTCGAAGGTTAGATGTAAGACGTTTTACAAGTTTTGTTTATCGGTTTCATTTTTATTGCTGATTTTCGGTCAGCGAAAACTGTTTCGTCCTTAAAGGGAAAGAAACCCCTCTCCCCATCATTTTAAGCGGAAACGTTAAACAAAAAAAAGGAATTTGTGACGATAATTGCTTTCAATGTGTAGAGGTCTAGCTTGGTTCTAATATCACGAGAAAGTAGCTTCTTAAATTAATAGAAATTTTGTTCTTTTTTAAATCTATTTCAAAATATAATTCTAAAATGAAATCCATTCTTAAAAAGGTGTCTTATAACATTCTAGTTCATCTGAGTTCATTTATTCTTATATTTTTACTTGTTTTCTAGAAATTTTTAAAATTATCAATATTTGTATGAGGCCTTTACGAGATTTTCGTAGGAGAAATGCTTTTGTGTTACTTGGCACAAGATATCATGTTTGGTTATCTTGTGAATCACAATCGCCAAAAGTTTCTTAGGATCTACCAAAAGTTTTTCTTGACGTTCTCAGATGTTCCCGAAAAGATGGTCCTTTGTGTGTGAAAATTTGTGAATAATTAGTTTAAAATAGGTCCATTGTGATAGAAAATTGCAATTAGAATGGCTGTTAACTGGCCAATAGTGTACTTGGGCTATCCGGATGAGTGTGTGACTGAAAAGCATGCTTCCTCGGTGGATTTTACCACAAACAAAATTGGAGGAAATCCCGTAAGTAGTTTTGTCTGCATTTGGGGGTTTAATGGGCGCTCCTTGAAAACTTCCTTTTTGCGCCATTCTCCGCAGGATTGGCCAATTTCCGGAATAACTGTACCGAATTGCCCCCTGTGTGGCCTTGCAAGGCCACTCATCCTCCAAATCTATGCTCCCCTGGAAGGTTCACAATTCCACAGAACCCTCTATGTCTTCTCCTGCGTCAATTCCTGCTCCAATCAGTCCAGCAGCTGGCTCTGTGTCCGATCCCAGACACTGGAGAAAACCTTCGAGAAGGAGAACAGTAGGATTCCTCATCAGGGTCCAGAGAGCCAAACGATGAATGTCAATTGGTGCGCTGGAGCCAATGACTGGGACGTTCCGGATGAGTCAAAGATTGCTGATGTTGAGAATTGCAATGAAGAAAATGGGAATACTATCAGTAAGCTGGACAAGATGTCCGATGAGGATGACGAGAGCAATTCCACAGAAGTGGATCTGCTCAATATTATCGAGAATGTCCATATCGATGAGCGCAATGCAAACAGTGGAGCCCAGGAAGGAGCTGCAGCTATCAATAATTCTCCCAAAGCTTCGGCGGAAATTGAAACGGATGAAACAGAGTTGATTATCATTGACACTCCAGAGGCCCCTCAGAGGGATCTTATTGCTCTGTTCAAGCAGAACAGCGTACTCTCTTCCGAACAGGTCAATCTCACCCTCAGAAGTTTCTTCATCTCTGTCGATGAAGAGAACCAATCGTCAGTGGATAATTCTGATCACATCAGGGATCTCATTCACGAGTACCAGAAGAAGGATGATGGTAAGTGATTAAATTTGCAGTTTCTGGGCAGTTTTTAATCATAATTTGAATTTTTTTCAGCAGATTTAAAGAAGAGCCCCGAGGGAGCTAGCGCTGGCGACAAGCGAGGAGAACTCTTGGGAGATGGTGAGCAGTATGAAAAAGGTGTCCCTGCTCATGGTGATGTAATGTTTCATGCATTTATAACGAGAATCCAGGAGAATCCTGGACAAATTTTGAGGTAAGAGAAACATTTGAAGTTAGTTGCATGAAACTTCATAGAAACATCAATGAAACATTCAAAAATTCCCAAAATAATTATTTTAAAGCATTTGTTATTAAATTAATTCGTAATGCAGGTCATTATATATTCACTTATCCGTACAAAAAACTCCTTCCTAATTGCCCTAAATTGCCCAAATTACCTTAAAATCGTGCTTAGGTTGAATTATGCAGCGATTAAAATATTCATGAAGGTTTGCGCTGTAATTTTAACCAATTTAGGCTGTTTTGAACCAAAAAAAGTATATTTAAATTTAAAAGGGGATTCTCAATAATACTTTGGTATATATAGAATAGTTAGAAGGTCAAACAAGTCCTCAAGTTTCTTCAATAAAGAAAAAGTTAAAGAAATTCGCGGAATGCTCGAACTTAAGAGTTATTGAGCAAGTATATGCCATTGCCGCTTTATAACCAATTGAAATTAATTTAATTAACAATACAAAGGCTGTAGGTATATCACGGGAATTTTAGGCCTTGAAGAACATTAATACAGAAGCAGAAAAAGAATTTGCAATTAATTTTTAATTAACGATTATCGGTATTTTACCAATTCATTACACTGTGCAACGATGATTTTGTCCCTGGGTTTTCATGCTATTTTTTCTACTGCTAGGGTCAAATGATTTACGAAAATAGTTATCATTTTGATTTCATTTGGATTTTGCGCCTGGAATCTAGGCAAAACCGTTTTCGCCGTTTTTGATACTTGGGTGCCTATATCTCCGATTCTCCGATATCACCGATTATGGTGATTTTTATATGACATTTTAAATTTTTAATTTTAAATATTATTTTATTACTTGGAAACTTGTATAAAACTTTAACGTATGTGATATACAAATACATAAGTAAAAATACAAGTTCAAAAACTAGTTTTAGATTTACTTCGACGAAAATCACGTAATTATGAGGTAAAAATTGTAGGATTGTAGATAAATGTAGGAATTTTTTTTTAAAGAATTATAAAAAGAAATGAATTTAGAAAAAGGATTTTTTGCAAAGTTTCCATATGTAACTGGTATGTAAAAGGTAAAATAGATACTTATTGATTCTAAAACGTCAATTTAACAAGAAATATTCTTTGAAATATTTAAAATTTTGCAATATGCAGTTAATATGCCTTTTTTGTAATAGTCTTTTGAGATTGAAATAACACTGAAATCTTACTGAAGATATTGTTTGAGTTATTACCTTGTATTATATCTAAACACATTTTATAATGCAATAAGTATTAATAAAGTCCTACAATTGTAAGAAAAGTGAAAATAATACTCTGGGTTATCTAAACTTGAAAAGAAAAAGTCAAAATGTGCGAAATAGTGAAGTTTTTCTTTAGTTGGCTGAGTGCTCGTTTTTCGTTTGAACCTCAATATCGAGGTTAAAAAATAATCTGAGAGAAAAGTTGTACATGGACGAAAATGTAGCTGATTAAATTCTCTATCAAACCCACAAAACAGATTGTTAGGGACAGTCCTAGTTTTCGAGATATTCTTGATTAAAATTGCTAAAAATTTCGATTTTTCCATGTTTTCTGACATATTTGAGACTACAGCGCCCCTGGTGTCAGTTGTACGAACTTCATCTGTTCAGAGGATTTATCGGGCATCTAAAGGAGAACAAATTATTCTATAGTGAGAAATAAATCGGTTCAGTAGAATTGGAGATATAGGCACCCAAGTATCAAAAAACGGCAAAAACGGTTTTGCCTAGATTCCAGGCGCAAAATCCAAATGAAATCAAAATGATAACTATTTTCGTAAATCATTTGACCCTAGCAATAGAAAAAATAGCATGAGAACCCAGGGACAAAAAAAAAGTTCAAAATTGTTGCACAGTGTTATCGATTGAGACCAGGAGAGATGTATAAATTTTTTATGACTTAAAAAAATTAAAAGTAAGCAAATTTTTCAGTCAGAAATTTTGCATGGACTAAATATCCGCTTTGTTTCAAAATTGTATCGAAAAAATCCAAGGGGCATATTCGGTAGGAGGTCAGCGAAGACTAGAGGGCGATATCTGTTTCCCATTTCGATTTCAAGTCTGCGGGGGAACAAAAATATGACAATGTCATGACAAACTTTCGTGATAAACTCCTGTAGCCGATCGGCCGCAAAGTTTCACGATAACAGAAAAATTAATGGAATTTATCTCCTATTTTTCCGCGTGAGTTTCCGGGGAAATAAACACTAATATTCCGCTTGAAATTCTGCAGAGTTATCAGCTTTTTTTCGCGTGGATTTCCTTGAAAAAAAATCTCAAGTATTTTCTTGCAATTAATCTAAGAGCATTCCCTGGAAATTGAAACAAAATTTCCATTAAATATTCAGAGTATATTTTCTGGTATCTTTCCGGCCAAAACTGCATGGAAGTAAACGCGAAAATTCCGCATTTGTTTTTCGTCCTAACGCTATAATTCTTGCGAGCTAGACATATTCAAATGTATGATATGGTAGCAATATTTTCAACTCAAAATTAAAAAAAAACTGAGTGTTCGTCTGATAGCTGAATACTCTCCAAGTTCCAAGTTGCCAATTGGCACAGATCCTGCATTTATTTGTGGAAATTCTTTATGAAAATTCCACGCCATTTTTAATCAATTTTAGGAATTATTTTAAATAAAAATATTTTAAAAAAAATCCACTGGAAAAGTCGTGGAATTCCGTAATATGGAGTATATTCCGTAAAACCATGGAAACTTCTAAGGCCGTTGCATGGAAAACTCCGCGGAGAATTTCGTGGAAATAAAGAGGATTTTTCCGAATTTAAGGGCTGACTGCCGATTATACCGCTAATAAATCCATAGGAAAAGACGTGGAAATATTCGTCACAGAAAAGTCCATGAAAACTCGCGGATATTTCTTATTAGACGGTCCTATACAGAGTTCCGCAAAGGTCCATGGAACACTAGGAAGAAATTTAGCGTCAAATTCCATCTCGTAAGTACGCAGATTTTTAGCGGGAAAATCCAAGAAAATTCACGCGGATTTCTAGCGAAAAAATCAAATCAAATGGCAGAAAAGACTGCTGGAAATCCAGTGGAATCGCCGTGGTCATTTTCGACTTATTTTCCCGATCTTATCAAATAAAAAAAAATAAATAAATTTGTCATATGACATTGTCATACTCTTACAGAATTCCCATACTGGAAAATAACATTACAGTTAAATTGAAAAAAAAAAAATCTAGGACACAAACAAATCAATCCTACCGATATTTTACCGATTGGGACTAAATTAATCTCAAATTATACAAATAAAAAAGTCTTTTAGATTATTTACCTTTGAACCTTCAAAAAGGGTTTGGAAGAAATTTGTAATAGCAAAGTTTTTTGCTATTGCAAAGAAACGAAAAACTATGGTTTCGGATCGGAACTACAAAACGACGGTTCCATTCCATACTATTCTATTTCAGAGGAACAACGGTGCTAGGAACAACGAGAGCTATCTCGTAGTAATATAATTCTAAGTCGACTTAGTCGGAAAAAAGAGCCTCAAGTAGGTCAGTGGATAAAGTAGTAGCTCTAAGATTGTGAGGTCTTGGGTTCAAAGCTGAGTAGCAGCAGAAAAAGAGTTCTCATGCCATATCGGCTTTCAATTCGTCCAGCGAATGAATGAATGGTGAATATTGGCAAAGAAGTGAACCGCCTAAACAATAGAGCCTATCTATTAAATAGAGAAAAAAAGAACAAAAAAAAGAAAAAATATGAAGAGAAGGTCTGAGATTTGATCACAGAACCTTTGCATTGATGATGGCATATTTTTCGGTTGCGCCACGAACTCTCTTACTTCTCTAAGCAAATGGTCAAGAGTTTTGTATCGTCAATTTTTCTAATTTACGTGATGTTTTGTCTGTTTTCAGTAGTTACATAATTATTCTTCATTTTTCACGACTGAGGCACATTTTAAGAATCCAATGAATGATTCTAGAAGACAATTATATACAGTTGGAAATGCAAAAAATGACTAAAATCTTAGAAAAATTGCAATAGTAAACAATGAAATTTTGACAGTTCTCACACAAATTTCATTACACAAACATAATTTTACTAATATTATGCTACACTGAGGAAAAAAGAGAGTGCGATTAACTTTTTTTCCTCATAACTTTAACACTTTTTAGGTGTAAAAATATATCAACATTTTTTAATGTTAATTTTATACCTTTTTAAGGGTAAAATTAATATAGAAAAGGGTAAATTTAACCCCCAATACACATAAAAAGGGTAATGTTTACACTGGTTTTGGATCAATACTGCAGTGTAAAATTAACATTTCCGGAATGTTATTTTAACTTTTTCGGATTTCTCTCAGTGTAGTATCATACGACAAATGTAATAGTAATTTTACGATTTCCAACCAAAATGCTTGTAATATTACGCAACTTTTCCCATACACAACTTTATTTCTTACACAATTTTTTACTGTGCACAAACAAGTTCGTAAAAGTTTGTACTTTTTTTTCACAAACATTGTTCGTAGCATTTTTTGTACTTCTACAAACGTTTGTTCGTAAACATACAAAAAATGTTCGTAAAATTTTGTCATTTGTTCGTAACTTTTTGCTAGACAAATGTTTGTAAAAGTACAAAAAAAACTCGTAAAATCATCATCTCATGAACAGTGTTTGTGAAAAAAGTACAAACTTTTACGAACTTGTTTGTGGTTTATAGGATTTATGAGCATTTCATAATTATACAATATGTAAGATTAAAATAACCGAGGTCTTGGAAATCGGGCAAAGTAGCGCGACTGGTGGTGGTGGCCCAACAAGGATACTCTTGTTAAGGGTGCGTTTGTACTCACAGCTGAAGAACAACTGATTGTCTGCAAGAGCGTTATGCCAGAGGAAGGCATGAGTGCTCCAGGCCCATAGTCTTATGCACATCGGAAGGCAAGCTCACTGTAGGGCGTTAAAGATGCACACCCTTCACCTCCCACTCAGAGGGCTAACCCTAGGGACAAGGCACATTGTGTACCCAATCAGTCTTTAGGGATTTAAAATAACGGCAGGGTCTTTAGCCGCGGAACCGATTCGTCTTACAAATAGGAATTTATAAACATTAACGATAAATTTTGCGAAATATATTTTTTTCTTTGTAGATAATCTCTTAAGAAATAAATAAATATGAATGAGGAAATTAACAATTTCTGTATTTTTTTTAGATACTCTCGGAATACAGTGCCATTACTCATAAGCTACTTAAAGGAGTCCATTCCAAAGTGCACATACTGTGGCAGTGATTTAATCTGTGAGGTGCAAATATTGCCAACGATTATTCCTCATCTCCAGTTGGAAAACTGTGATGCGGCCCCCATTGAATTTGGCAATGTGCTCATATACACATGTGCTAAAAATTGCTGGGATACGCCGGACAAAATGCGAATTGAGACGGTGATTGTGCAGCAAGAAACCTAAGAAATTATTAATACCTTCCCCAGAAAGAGGAGCACTAAAATTTATCTGTAGTGTCTAAAAAAAAATAATTTAATAAAAATTCAGCTGGAGAGAGCATTAACAACTTTAGTGATTGGAGTCAATATTGAAGAAAAAAAATAGAGTTTATTGGATTGTGTGTAATAGGAACGTTACAAGAATTGCGTCACAGACTCAATAGGAATCTATATTTGAATTTAATCTTATATTGTTCACAATATTTCTGTACGAATGTTCAAAGAAAAAAAAATTTATCACGTAGAATTGTGCATCTTTCGAGGAAAGTCCTAAAATATATTGATAATAGAAATTAAGCATTGTTTTTGAATTGGTTTTTTTTTGGGAAGTTGTTGACCCCTTGGTGATCTTATCAGAGACACGCGAATACGCAACTTCTAATCCACTCAGTTTTTCTGCATTATTTCTCGAAATAACATCTGATAGGAGGAGACAGGATCGTTAGTCTTCCCAGAAATTGCATTTAGAGATCCCTAAGGGTGTGATTAGGCAACGAACTGTGATAAACCAAGTCTAGAAAGTGATTTCTAGGGAAAAAAGTGCACAATATTCGCAAAAAAGTGTGGTTATTACGTAATATTTTCGCAAATTCCTCCAAGGAACAAAAGAAATGCTGCATTTAGGGCAGAATTTGAGAAGGTCAGTGAGATTTCGAAGGGTATCCTTGTCCTCGGGGAGCTAATGAGTCAATATTCTACAGGTGGTTCTCCACAGCTTCCCAGAAGATCATTTCCCAGCCTATCAACAAGATTCTGATAGCAAATCGCGGAGAGATCGCGTGTCGTGTTGTCAAAACAGCCCGCCGTCTGGGTGTTCAGACCGTGGCAGTGTACTCAGATGCAGATGCCAATTCCCTGCATGTCCAGGTGGCCGATGAGGCATATCACATTGGGCCACCACCCTCCCAGCAATCCTATTTGCGTGCCGATAAGATAATCCAAGTGGCGAAAGCTGCCAGATGTCAAGCCATCCATCCAGGTTATGGTTTTCTGTCCGAGAGTGTGGAGTTCTCAGACATGTGTCAACAGGAAGGGATCATCTTCATGGGACCACCAGCTTCAGCAATCCGCGACATGGGTATCAAGAGTACTTCCAAGCACATCATGGCAGCTGCAGGTGTCCCAATCATCAATGGGTATCACGGAGAGGATCAGTCAGATGAGAAGCTAATAGCTGAAGCCCAGAAAATCGGTTTCCCGCTGATGATCAAGGCTGTTCGTGGCGGAGGCGGAAAAGGCATGAGAATAGCAGAAAATGAGAGTGACTTCCTAACCCAACTCAATTCTGCCCGGACAGAATCCGAGAAAGCCTTTGGGGACAGTTCAATGCTCCTGGAGAGATTTGTCAGATCCCCAAGACACGTAGAAGTCCAGATCTTTGCCGACAGGTACGGCGATGCTGTCTATCTGTTCGAAAGGGATTGCTCAGTGCAGCGCAGGCATCAAAAGATCATCGAAGAAGCTCCAGCTCCAGGTTTGTCAGAGCAACTTCGCAGAGAACTGGGTGAGGCAGCTGTGAGAGCAGCCAAGGCTGTTGGGTACGTAGGAGCGGGAACTGTCGAATTCATCCTAGACAAAGAAGATCTCTCCTTCCACTTCATGGAGATGAACACTCGCCTTCAGGTTGAGCATCCCATCACGGAGATGATCACAGGAACAGATCTAGTTGAATGGCAGATTCGTATAGCTTCCGGAGAGCCACTGCCCGTCACCCAGGAACAGATCATTCGCCGTGGACATGCTTTTGAGGCTCGAATATACGCTGAGAATCCGCGTGGGGGATTCCTTCCGGGAGCTGGACCTCTCGATCATCTTTCAACTCCCACTCCTGACCAAAATGTCCGCGTGGAGACGGGAGTCCGGCAAGGAGATGAAGTTTCTGTCCACTACGATCCCATGATCGCCAAACTTGTGGTCTGGGGAGAGAACCGTACCCAAGCCCTGGACAGTTTAATTGCTCGGCTCAGGGATTATCATGTGAGTAAAGAGATCAAAGGGTGACTCATCCAAAGAAACCATTGACATTAACATGAAACATGTTTCATGAAACCGTGTAAACCTAGTTCAGTATGATCCGGGAAACTTGAAATTTTTTCATGAAACTCAGCTTCTCAACTTCGTCAGTTAAAAGTTAAATCAGCATTTGTCGTAATTTCCTTTTGCCAACTTTTCAGGAGACGAAATTTTCAGTTCAGAATTATTTTTCTTAAAAATGCGCCCCGAATACGATACTTTTGAGTCGAAATAATAAAAGTGGTACTAATAAATTGTAAGTTAACTTGAGAAAATCTTCATAAAATGTTTCAAAAGCTGAGATATTGAGATATACGAGATATACAGTAGGTGTCAAAAGTTTTTTGCCTCATGTATGATCGGGAAACGAGGTGCAAAAAATGATAGAAAAAGTTACATTTTCGAATTTTTCTTTTTACAAATTAGTTGCCTGTAATCTATAGATTTAGATCATATTTATATATTTAAAAAAAATTGTTTCATATAAAAAATTATTGTTTTCCGAAAGTTGATCATTTTTGATTCGTCAAAAGTTTGTTACCTCATTCAAAAAACTAATTCAAAATGGTCAAAACTTGCAACCAACTTTATGTAATCCAGTTATATTTTGAGTTTATGTCATTTGAGAGGCAATTGGTGGGTTTGTATGTTTCTAAAATTGTCAATGGAGAATATATGTATATAAAAGTATTGATAAATAACAAGAAATATTCTGTTTTTTGATAATTTATAATTTAGGTTAAAAATGGCGAATTACAAAAAAGTAAAAGAAGGGAAATTGTCCAGATATACTGCCGGAATGAATCTTCGTCGGCAATTGTTTAATTTTCTTTCAAAATGAGCTTGTTTTTGTAACAGTAAAGACCTGTGTCCCTTCACTAACCAACTGTCTTTCAATTTATGAAGCAGACATCATTGGGTTACTATCAGAGCTACTTACAATGCTGTTATCAGGCCTCTGAGTCGATGCCCTAGGTCTGCCAGTAACGTTTTTCAGATGTACTCGTACCTCATTACTATAATATTTGAATATTTGATGTATAACCTTTCGTGATTTTCCATAAAATTCGGCAATTAACGACGCAGATTCATTCCTGCGGTATCTTTGGACGATTTCCCACCTACAACTATTTCTAACATGCCATTTTAACCTAAATTATGAATTATTAAAAAACAGACTATTTCTTGTTATTTATCATCACTCTTAAACACATGTATTTTACCATATACAACTTTAGGAATGTCCATACCCACCATTGGCCTCTCAAATGACATAAATTCAAAATATATCCGGTTTATTTTAAGTTAGTTGCATGTTTTTGATCATTTTAAGTAACTTTTCAAATGAGGCAACAAACTTTTGACACATGAATAATGAACAAATTTTGGAAAACAATTATTTTTTATATGAAATAAAATGAAATAATTTTTTCGACATGCATAAATAAGATCTACGGATTACAGGTAATTAATTCGCAAAAAGAGAAATATTAAAAAGTACTTTTCTCTATCGTTTTTGCACCTGGTTTCCCGAACATACATGAGGCAACAAACTTTTGACACCTACTGTATGTTCGGTATGTTCGATGAAACACAATAAGATTTTATTGTGACTTCCATCGTTTATAAAGCCGTAACTTCCAATGTATGGAGATCTTGGAAGTTACGACAATTTTCAAAAATGCATTATCAATTGTGGAGCTCAGAATGAAAAATGAACATATCCTATGCTTTAACCATAGGATATGTGTTCATTTTTCATTCTGAGCTCCACAATTTCAAAGACTCTAGTGATAATAAGCGCCTTTATTTGACTAAATTAATCAATTGAACTCTTATGCCTGTCCCTAAAAGCTTTTATTTCATAAACTTTATTGAATAAATTTTGTGCGCCACGTCGTTTGTTTTGTTTTGAATTAATGACAGATGAGTAGGGATTTCTTCTCACTTTTTTTTCGCAAATATTGAATTAAAATGATTTAATGTTGCATTATTCGCACTGTCTTTGGATATTTGGAAGAGTTTGTGAACGTTTTAATGAGAAATATTGCAATTTTGCTGCAAATTACAAGCCACGCAAGTGAGCAAAAGAAGTTACGGCAAATGCTGATTAGAGAAAATTTTGTATGAAAATTTGTCGTAACTTCCCCAAAAATGGGAGTTATGACAAATTCTGATAATTTTTTATTAATTAAAGGCATTTACGATAATTTTTATTAAAAAAATAATTTTTAATGGGCTTATAAAAGTTTCTTTTTCTTAAGTGCGTTTAATAAACAAAATTACGCCGATTCTAAATATGTATATATCCCAAAATCGCAAAAATGAAGTTACGACAAGTGCTGATTTAACTGACGACTTTTGGAGAAACTCAAGAATTCCTAATAAAGAAATAGGAGAAACAAGGAAGCATTCTAATGATTTCCTGAATCTGAAATGTTTCAGAAACATGAATTCTGAAACAAAGTTTAAATAAATCAGATACATTATGTTTCATGAAACTGACTAAATTAGTTGCATGAAACAAGGAATATCAGAAACTTTCGCTAAACCCAAGAAACGAGTAACTTAACTGGGAATGGGTTGTAAAATGAGTCACTCTTTGGAAAAGGCATCCTATTTCCTGAATCCACTATCTTTTCCGCTTTACAGATTACTGGTCTGGAGACAAACGTAAACTTCCTCCTGGACTTGGCAAATCATCCATCTTTCCGTGCAGCTGACGTCCATACTGGTTTTATTCCTCAGCATTTTGATACCCTCTTCCCGCCACTAATTGTCTCTGAGTCTTCCTTAATCCAAGCAGCCGTAGCTGTTGTTGTCAATGAGCTGAATGCCGCCGTGTCCAATGGTGCAGCTTCCGGAGGAGCTTCCAATCAATTCAACGATGCCAATAACTTCCGCCTCAACCACGTTGCTGTACGAGAGTTCCAATTCAAGGCCAACGACAAGGTGAACACTGTTCAGGTCACAAGTTCCGATGGCCTCCTAAAAATTCGTGTGAATGATGGAGAATGGAGGAATGTCCAATGGAAGTGTATTCCAGATGCTAACAGATTCTGCCTTCGATGCACAATTGATGGAGTTTTTGGGAATTTTAGTGCTGTCATCTCGCCCCAGGAAGTGGCAATCTTTACGGATGCTGGGAAAACGGAGCTAGAAGTGATCCCTCCAAAGTTCCTGAGTTTGGCTGGTGAAGGAGGAGCTGCAGCTCACAATCAGGTTGTGTCACCGATGCCTGGTGTCCTGGACAAGGTCTTCGTGAAGGCTGGGGACAAGGTCAAGGCAGGAGATCCTCTCGCTGTGATAATTGCCATGAAGATGGAGCATATGCTCAAGGCACCTAAGGATGCTGTGGTGAAGAGTGTGGGGGGGCAACCGGGACAGAACATGGCCAAAGGGGCTGTTATTGTGGCCTTTGAGAGTGAGGACAAGGAAGATGGACAGTGATTCTTTAGGGATTTTTTTCTAACACCAGAATTGCATTTATTTTTAAGTACAAACCCAGCTGTACCTTGACCAAATAAAGTAGCCTCATGTTGGCTTGTATAAATCGAATCCGAATATTTTATTACCCTTATTACCCCATTTAAACCAAAGTTTTCTTAACCCTCTAACGGTGCTATCACACTAAGATTTTCGCAATTTAATTTTAAATTTAATTGAGCATTAAGATTTCTAGAATTTACTTGAAAATTCTCACAGCCAGGACACATTTTGCAAGAAATTTGCTCAATTTTAAATAATGCCGCGAGATTTTTTGGTTATGAATGACTGAAAAATTTGTCATAGGCCTTAAAATGTCTTATAAATCACTTATCTGTTGTGCAGAAGGATCCCCAAAGCCAGAAGAAAGAATTGTAGGGACAGGGCTCATGAAGAAACTCTCATACAGTCTTATTGAAAATCTGTATAGTCATATAAACAGGAGATTTCTTGGCACAATAATTTATTTCGAATGACTGCAGGAACTTAGCAAATTGCTCTCGATACTGGAGCTTCACTCCCGTACAAGTTTATCATTGTACTTATTTTTGGCCACAAATAATATTAATTACGAGTAAAAAAATTTTGTAAGAACAATTTTCTTCAAAAGACTACTTGTTTAACTGCAATAAAATTGAAATTAATGAGCAATTTTAACATTTTAATTTGCTGAATTCAAATTAAATTCAGCAACCACATTTATGTTATTTTAACATATTTAAACAGGTTTTTGTGGACTAAGTATTAGTTTATGATAATATTTTGCGTATGATCTAACATTAATAGGTCAATCATTCCATGAATAATACGAACCAGTGACAAATTCATAGAAATTGACGAAATTGACGAAATTGACCATCAAATATTCAAAAATTGGCCCACCGGTCGAGTCGTGGAACCCGGTCGAGTGAGGGTACTTTACATTTTACTCAATAAGATTCAAAATGGACAAAAAAGAATTCTATTTTAGTATGTAGAGATGAAACTAATATAATAATAAATGAACTTGTATATAATTACATTTTGTATATTAAGAAAAAACAAAAAACCTGAAATTTCTATCAAGAAATTTAGTACGGTAAAAAAATTCTTGAAGTGGCACATATTAAGGGGACAATATAGTACACCTTATAAGAAGTGATAGTTTTCGGTTTCTACTGCAATTAACAAATTACGAATTCTATTTTCAAATAAAATTTTGATAAATTAGTATTCAGTTAAGTAACTTTTGGAAAAAATAAGCGCTTAACAACGAAGGATCATTAAGGAAATCAGGGTTTGGCACTATTCTAATGTGATTGTATTTCCTGTAGTGTGGATATCTACTTAAACTATTCAAAATTAGTCACATTCGAGAGATTTACCTTGTGGTCAATCTTTTCTTTTACCTTGAACAGAATTGAGGTCCTTAGACCGTCCTGCCCATTCCAAAAGATCAATATTTTTTTGACTGAACCACTTTTAAAAACTCTTGGCAGTGTGTTTGGGATTATTAGCTTGGTTAAAACTTAAAAACCAAAAGCAAATTCTCTTCGATGTTGAAGTACATGTCTTGTCCAAAGATATCCTTGTAAAGATATCCTTGTTAGTTTATATTGCTTGATATTCCATATACAGACCATACACCACTTCGCAAAATGTAATCCCATACTATAAAATTACCACCTCTAAGTTATACGTTCTTAATAATGTATCAAGGACAAAATTTTTGAGACATCTAATATTTTATTATGTCATATCGGTCATATCCAATGATATTAAACAGGAATACATCAATTCAAGGAATATTATTCCAGAATTAAAAGTCCTTCTGGTTCTTTAACAAAAATCAATCAACAGGTGCGGTTTTGTTTGAATATTAACTCTGTACATCTGGCAACACTTCTAAACTGGGTATTTTTACATAAAATTGACTTTTAGTAATGCTGATACATGAGTTTACTTTTTCAAATTTTGTTCAATTTTTTCCTTTATTTTCGGTACGGCAGGCAGCAAAAGAATTCAATTTTACTATAAGAACAATGGCAGAATATTCTCCATATGTAGTTATTCTTTCTCGAAATTTTCAAGTTTTTTAAGTGATTTTTAAATTGGATTATAAATACTTATTGAATTATTGGTTCTCTTACTTGAACAATACCATTTATAAAAAAAATCTTAGTTATCCTAAACTTTTTTATATAAAGCCTGTACATCTGCACCAACGGCTTTATTTACGCGATTTTTCAGTTCTCACAAATTTAATTTACGAAAATTTGTGGCATTAATGCTTACAAATGATCAAAAATACAGGAATAAGGTAAAGTACCCTCGAGTCGGCCGGTTCCTCAACTCGGCCAGTTGAATTATGTAACCATTTTTTTTAACGTTTTATAGTCAATTTCTATGAAATTTTCACTGATTTACGTTAAATATAATATAGTAGACCTTATAATGTTAGATCGGTAAGACCATATTATAGCAAATTTAAGTAAATTGAATAAATACTCCCACTGGCCGAGTTGAGAAACCGGCCGACTACAGGGTACTTTACCTTATAATGAATTCTAAAATTAAAGTAAATTTCAGGTAATATTTTCAGAGAAAACGAAAGTGTGCTATTTAAATTGGCCGCACGAATTATACCTAAACTCATAAAAACACAAAAACACGTGGTTTTCAGATAAAAATATTAAATAATTATCATTTTTATTTATAATGGGCATTATATTTTCTAAAAAAACATGATCAGGTATAAAGATTGATATTGTATCATAAAACATCAAAATAGGGAAATCGCAAAAGGTGTGTTATTTATCTTGCCGCCACTGTATATAATTACGTTAAGTCGTCTCTCGGCTTAAATCGTAAATGTGTCTAGGGCATTAAAAATTAATCATATAAAAATTCATACGTTTGGTACAATTAAAAACCAATTTTAACTCCTTCGTCTCTTTTGGGACTCTGAGTACCCAAAGCAGCATATGAATATTCAGTGAAAAATAATGTTTTTTAATTTTTCAGAACTGAGAAAAATTCAATCTTTTGGATGATTACAAACTATAAGGATGTCCAAATGTAAGATATTTTTCGTAGGACCTTAATTAATTCCTGAGCTTAGATATTTTTGATTAAAAAATGGTGAAATTGGCTTGCAGCATATGCTGCGGTCCGGAAAGAGTTAATCGTGGAATTTGCCATAATTTGTATCGCGTCAAAGTTCGAAAACTTCATGTTTCTAGAACCGAGAAGTGTATGTAAATATTTTTTATTATGATTACCCTTTCAGTGCGTGAAGAATTTTGGGACGAGACTGTACAATACAGGAAACACCTCAACAGCAAATACCGGTATGAAAACAATATTTATGAAAATATAGTTACTAATCTCAGTACCAACTAACTTTTTTTTAACAAAAGTAGTAAGGTAATTTAAATTAATATGATCATCTGTTTTTAGCGGATAACTTACTAAAAATTCAGTAATATTCCTTGATGAAATCCTAACCGACAAAAAGCATAGCAACAGTTCAAGAGGGAAGCCTTTTAACAGCAGTGACATCAAAAGATTTTTTTGATTGCTGGACGCAATCTTCTTGTAAGAATTCTAGTAAAATGCGTACCCCAGCTGACGATAAGTTTGTAGCCCTCCTGAAGTTGAATAGTGTCCTTTGGGATCCCAACCACAAGGACTACAAGACCACTGTTGTCCGGGAGAAAACATGGAAGCATTTGTCTGAGAAAATGGGAATGAGCGGTAAGGTTGCTATGTCAATTAGCCCTAGGAATTTTCCTAAGAAATCACTCTTCCTTTCAGTTCTGAAGTGCAGATCCAAGTACAAGGAGATGAGAGAAAAGTATAGGACCGAAGTAATGAAAGTCACAAGAAAGGGTGGAGAAGGATATGACCCAAATTTGAAGCAACAACTCGATTTCCTGAAGATATCATTTAAGAATCTCCCAAATGTTCCCAATCACACTGGTTTGAGTTTCCGGAGGAATTCACTGCTTCAGGCTAGCTCAAATCCACGTCGATCGACACCGAGTTCACTTAGAGCTACTCCCAGTATTCAGTTTTCTTCTGATCCCTCTGTGGATCCATTGTTTCTCGATCCTGACCAAATGTCAAATTCCTCCTTGAAGATTGAGGATTTTCCCAGTGATCTGGCAACTTTGCGAATTGTGGAACCAACAGCAAATGGCTCTCTTGACAATGCTCTAAAGGGTGACAATTTGGAGATTCTCTCCGCTCGCTCGTTGCGACCCAATAATCCCAGCCACCACAATAGGAGCCAGAGAGATGTGGAGGAGTACATTAGACTGCCTCAGGTGCCGCAGACCAATCACCATCAGCGGCACCAGCAGCACCATCCATCAGGATTTGTCCTGGCTCTGGATGAGAAACTGAAACTTTTGCCACCGAAACTGAGGTACAAATTGGAAAAGGACATCTTCCTGATGGTTTCCGACGAAGTGTCCAAGTTGTACGAATAACTGATCTTCGACACAAGGTACGTCTCTAGGAATCCTGTTTTCTTGCACAAGAACATTCAGAAGTTTTTTTATCCTTCAAACTAAAAGAAATCAATTAGAATATTTGAGATTCAAAGTCGTACTTTTCAGTACTTTTAATCTCAATTTGTCTTTCGAAGAGATTGAATAAGAAAATTAAAAAAAAAAACCTTAGGAAAGTACAAAATCTCAGCTAAAATGAAAAGGCGAAAGAGTAAAATAGTTTTTGGTATTCTAATTATTTTAAGCAAAAAATCCTTATTCTAATTTGATTTTGGTTACTCAGTTTTTGCTATTCAACCGATTCTCAGTTTCATTTTTATTTTTATAAAATAGGAAAAGAATAATTTAGGAAATTATTTTTAATCACTCTGCAGTGATAAAAGCAAATCTTTTTTTAAATTATATTTCCTCCTTAGAGCTAATTTAATGTCCTTTACACCTCTTGAGAACACTCAAAGTTCGTGAAATCGCCGTAAGTGGCGCTAAATTGTATTTTCTAAATTAATATGCCTGCAAAAATCCCTTTGAAGCATATGCTTCTTATGGGTTAAGCAAGGTGTAACTTCTTAAATTCTTTAGTCTCTTTTCTTTGAACACTTTAAAAAAAAACATTATGGTGCTATTCCAAAGAAAAATGAAAATTTTTCTTAGCACTACTGTTATCAATTGCTTCTGTATTATCGACTTTTCGTGTTAGTTCAAGTCTTGACTGTTTGGTGGTTTTAGAACACGATGGGAACTGGGTAAAACCGGTAAAACAGTCGAAACAGGAACGAATACAAAGAAAAGACGATAATGCAGAAGCATTTGAGAACAGTAAAGTGCCAAAACAATGTTTAGAAAAGATTACCCCTATTACTATATCACTGGAATAGTGCCATAATCCAATGAAAAATGATCATGTTTCTTTTTAGCACTTTACTGTTCCCAAGTGCTTCTGCATTATCGACCTTTCTTTTTTGTTGGTTGAAATCATGAATTTACTTTATTATATTATAGGCCTAGTAAAAAAAAAGCAGAAAATGTGTTTATGAAGAACTTTGAGACATTTTTTTTCGAAATAATTATTTGCGAGAATTACTTTGCATTGCAATATTTTGAGTTTATATTTTTTTCTAGTTGTTTTTTTTTTTTAATAAATTTTTGAGATAGATTAAGATATGTTTTATCGCAGTAGAACTAAGAAGAAATTATATTATTGTAATAATTAATTATAAATAATTTGTAGAAAATTTATAAAGCACACTTTGCGTGATGATTTGATTATAACTTTATTGTCTTTATCGGTGCATCAAATAAATATATCTTGGAACAAACAAAATTAATTGCAGGATTTAAAATTCAATAGACTAGGCTAGACCATTTAATTGCTCGAATTCTCAGAATGGTATTTCTTTTTAAATCCTTCATTTGTGCTTTTTTGAAATCAGTGAAAAAGTTTCCAAAATTAAATAAAGGGAAATCCCAAGTTGTCCAAAAACAATATCCTGAAGATAATTTTTTTTTGTAAAAAACTTTAAAAAAAATTATATAAAGTATAAAAATTGTATGAAATTGAAATGAATTCAATAAACTATGAAAAATAGGTTTTTGTCTTTAAAATAAATCTATTTATATTTCTTTTATAATTTTCTATTTTTAACTGTTCGAACTCAAAGAGAGAACAGTTACTGTCAAGTGTGCTAATACGGGCGCTTCGCTCTTTGGATCGTTTATGACTACGCTAACTAGATAATCCACTTAAAATAATATTTTTATTTTTATTTCCGTAATATAATCACTACAGTAACATAATATAGTTATTCAACTTTGAGAAAAGCAAAAATAATATTTTTATCCATTAAATAAGTGAGAGTAATCGACTCATTTCAAACTTGTGCCAGCTTGTTGATTGAAAACATTTATTGTTTTTTTTCCTTGTGAAAAAAGTATTTTAAATTCAAAGGTTTAATTAAAAGTGAAGTGCAATCATTCCCCTACAAGGTGAGTAAATAGATTTTCATGGAATAATAATATTTTATAAAGAAATTAGTGAATTTGTGGTTGTTTACATTTTGCTCTAAATGGGTGCTTCGCAAATTAATATTTCTTTCAGAGAATCGCATTGTTCAGAACTGTTTTACTCGTTTTACTATTTCAGATACCAAAGGGAGCAAAGATTGCCGTTCACATTAAATGTTAAATGAAATAATCCAATAAAAATTTTAAAAATGTAATAAAAAATATTTTCTCGTTTTAATATGTTTGTAAATTGAGTGATCCAATTAAAAGACCATTTGATCCAATTAGCGAAAAGGCGACCCAGTTAGTGCATGCTAACTTATTTCAGTATTATCATTATTTTATAAATTTTCTTTAATAATTTTGATATTTTTTATATTATGTTTCTGAATGAAACAGTGAATAATTCTATGGATTTAGAAGAAGTAAAAAAGAACTTCATCAGTCCAAAAACAAGCGTTTAAGTAGTACTTTTCGGAAAACGATCCAGTTACCTCACCTTACTATATATAGTATGAGGGCAAATTTTTGAAACTCTCACTCGCATCCGTGAGCTATGTAGTGGCCGAGAGAATACAACTCGCACACCCCGCAGATTCAAATCTTTCTGAAACCACTCCTTTATAAAATACTCATTGCACGTACTCAAGAATCTGCGGGATGTGCGAGTCAATTTTTCTCGGCCACTAAAGAGCTCGCGAGTGCGAGTAAGAGGTTTAAAAATTGGCCCTATATTTTTTCCCTTTTTTCCAACTTGCCACCGTTTTGGAGCTTAAACGGTAAGATATTAATTTCCGGTCTTCAGTGACGTGAAATTAATAAACAACCTACAGATGTTTTTCTCCCTTTTCCCTTAATTCCCCTCCAGCCCCTCCAAAATCATGTTTTTTGGTTTATTTTGAAAACGGCACTATAAATCTCTTTTATTTTCGGCAGCCTAGGCGAGCATTTCACCCAAACTTACCTATGACCGGAAAAATCGCTTATTTCGTAAAGTTCAAAGATCACCCACTAAAGTTAGTTTCAGTTGGGGTAAGTGGGGCACCTTTGAATGTGGGGCAGCTTGGAATTGGGATTTTTCTCCTATGTTTGAACGTCGCCTTTTGCATGATTTTTTTTATAGACATCGCCTTTTGCCTGAAATGCTGACACAAAATAAATGCGGATACGACAACGGTTGATGCAACCGACGATATCTTATATAAACATGCTTTTTAATGTTTATCGTAAATTTTAAAAAAGGACAAGTTATAATAACTTTTTAAATGTTTTTTTTACAGCTTATACGATTAATAACCTCGTTCTTTTCGAAAATATCTTACAATTTCTTAAATGTCTCAAAATTACTCTTGTAAACATTTTTAAAACAAAGTAGATACTACAATGTAACCGCTTAATTAGTTTCCAAGATAGAGACAAGGCTTTTTGTTATCAGAAAATTAAATAAATCATTAAACAATGACGATCTTATCTAAATGTCGTAAATTTATACTCAATAGAGACAAAGAAAAAATAATTAAATTGCAACAATGAGTGCAAGATAAAACAATCAAAAGAACCAAAATAAATTTGAGACGCTGAAAGATTAATAACGTCGAGCTCAACAGTTTGTTTTAAGACGCACGCTTTTGCAAGACGAAATTATCATTTTTTTTCTAGTGTGAAAGAGAAAAGGAGAAATATGCGCGAATTTATTTGATTACTGATGAGTCAAGATACTTTCTTCGACTTTGCCAACAAGTTTGGCGGTCACATTACAACCTGTAGAACTTCTTCTCAAATGAGATAAACAGTATTTATTTTCACTGAATTCATTTAAATCTGTAAACAAATACTGTTTTGATTTAGCACGTGCTGAAGATTTTTTTCACTATCAATTTCTCATTCGTGACTTAGTGAAATGAGCGAAAGTTCTTTGATGTGTAAATGTATAGTTAAATATATTAAAGATTAAAGATAATAACATTTAAGTGTAATATTTTCTGGAATAAAGATCAATTAAATTCTCTCCAGACTTTTTCAAAATATCTCAGTTCTTCGATCTCAATTGCTAAATAGATTTCCAAGCAGAGCGTAAAAGAGCGATAAGAACTGAGACTTTAAACTGAAGATTGACACAGCTTTTTTTCATTTTTTTATTGTTCGAACGGTTCGAACCTAAAAGGAGATTAATAAAACGTCGTTTTCATCAAGTGGCATCGTATTACCAGTATTGGGTTATTAAAAAATTAATGACCAAGATAATCTATTTTAAACCGTTCCATAATGGCTCCGGCACACCTTTTAGATCAGTAAAATTTCATGAAATCAAAATTTACATCCCTTTTTTTCTTAAAAGTTTTGCATATGTTTATCTTATTCCCTCGCACTTCAAATTCGTTTGAGCTAAATTGTATTTGTTGTGATGTTTAAATTAGGAAGAAGAGTGCAGAAGAGTGATATAGACATACACAAATCTTTTGAGAAAGAAAGGGATGCGAATTTCAACTTTATGAAATTTTCCTGATCTAAAAGGTGTGCCGGAGCCATAAAGAAATAAATTAAATTTCTTGTATTTGGATTGGATCACTGTAATTTTCCTCCTGCTCCATTTTAAATTTACACTTATCCATCACTAAAGGTTTTTATGGCATCTTCACCTGTTGAAATACCGTTAAGCTTTGAACGATTCTAAAACCCAGCGAGAATCAAATTTTAAACGGTTTCAATTCAGTTAAAATTTAGAATTTTTAGATGAATTCTACTAACCATTAAACGACACTTGCGAGGCAGAGTCATTTCCAAATATTCGGTTAGCACTTTTTGTTCGAGAATTGCTAACCGATCAGCATATCTTTGCTGACCGGCTTAGCAAAAAAAATCTTAAAATATTGCTTTTTTCCAGCAAACTGTGCTCGCTGGGATAGAAGTCTACTTAAATTCTAAAAGAATTTAAATAAAGACTGAGGTAATTTATTCCCATTTTCACTAACAAGGGTTCTCGAGTTTTACGAAGCAATTTTTGGGTTTCTCAGGTTTTGCAAAGCAATTTTTGGTCTTTTTTGAGTTTCTGGGTTTTGCGAATCGTTTCTCGGACAACTGACAAGGGTCTCTCAATATTTATAAGTCACCCATCGATTATTTTGTATGATTTTCGTTTCTAGAAACATGTTTTCGTACTTATTAATTGCATTTCTGCGTTTCTAATACAGTTTTTATGTTTCCTGGATATATTACGCGTATATACAGAGGTTTTTGTTTCTTGGATTTATCTCCGCGTTTCTAGAACTATTTCTGTGTTACTTTCTGGAATTGTTTTCGTATTTCCTTGAAGTGTTTCTGCATATATCCAGAAGTTTGGGTGTTTCTTGGATTCGTTTTAGCTGAGATTCTTCAGAATCTCTTCATATTACTTGTTTTCGTTGTTTCATTTCCAGGTTTTTATGTTTTTTGGTTATGTTTCCTTATTGCTAAAAACGGTAATGTGTTATTCAGATATAACCGAGATGGGGATTCCGGAAATCGTTGGGAAAATACAATTTACTCCGGGAAAATTCATCAACTTTTTCCAGAGCTTTCGGCTCGGTCTCCAAGCCTTCATCATTGGTCAAGTCTTTTAAATATTCTCTGAGATTGGTTCACTAATTGGGTCAGGATGTTCACAGGGCATGTAGAGGGAATGGTGGGCACTTTTTTTTTAAACAATTTTTTAGAATTTCTCTAATACCGTTTTTCACAATTTTTTTTCACTTTTCTTCTTGGGCTTTTTCGAGGTATCCAGCAGATTGTCTTTGTCCACACTATTCGGATATGTTTCGTTTTCGTCTCTAGAATGGTTTGCGTGCTTTTTGGATACGTTTCTTGTAAGGGAGAAACCAACAATCCATTCTAATATCTATAATAATTGGGAGTGACCTGCTTATGCATCGACTGGTGTGGGCTCCAGACTGTCGCGAGCTGTATGCACTATGTCCTATCACTTGTTCGACTCATGACGAAATCACGTCCGTACTCACTGAGATCTTACGATTGACTAACTCTAACACAGTCGTCTTCTCCACCACCAGAGGCGCTGACCTAGAAAGGAGACTGCTTCTCGAATATTCGGGTTGCCTTAACAGAGCATTTATTGCTATTAGGTGGGAAATTTGACTGATACATTCTGCTTTTTTAAAATTACTTGTTTTTTTTTAAAGATGCAGTTTTGCATTACTAGATCCGTTTGTGTTTCTTGGATTTGTTTCTAAAAACGTTTTCATGTTTCTTTGATACAATATCGTATTTTTGGGCACCATGTTTATTGATTACGTTATCTCATTTCCAGGGAGGTTTTTGTGTTTCTTAGTTAAGTCTCCTTATTGCTGAAAACGGTAATGTGTCCTTCGGATATGTTTTTTTTCCTTATCTAGAACAGTTTCCGTGTTTTTGGATGTTTCTGCATTTCTAAAATTAGGGTAAGTGTGCCAAATTCCGGCCAGCTTGCAATTTCGGCCACTTTTTTTGTTCCTTGAATTTCCATGAACTTTTAGATTTTACGTACTCTAGAGATTATACAATGCAAAAGAATAACAAAAAAATGTAGCTTCGACAAACGAGATGACGTGAAAAAGACATTGGAAGAATTCCCGAAGGGCAAGGAATTATGAGAATGAAGGTGGCCGAAATAGGGCACCAAAGCTATGTCTATATTTTTATTCATTTTAAAATGTATTAAGAATGACTTTAGAGTAAATAAAGATGGTAAACTCTTTATAAGGTTCCAAGCAACACTCTTTTAGAAGAAAGAATAAAAAAAAAATCAATTTGTATTCAAAATATTACGTTTCAAACTTGAGACTTCGGCGCTTGCATGCAACTATGCCGAAATTTGGCACACTTATATGTGTGTTTTTTTTTAAGATGCCCGCATTATGCTATAGATCCGTCTGTGTTTCTTGGATTCGTTTCTAAAATCGTTTCTATGTTTTCTTTTTTTTATACAATATCGTATTTTTGGGGCAGTTTCCATGTTTCTCGATTACGTTATCTCATTTCTAGAGAGGCATTGTGTTCCTTGGTTAAGTCTGCTTATTACTAAAAACGGTAACCTTTGAATATGTTTTTCGTTTCTAAAAGGGCTTCGCGTTCTTTGGATACATTTCAGCATTTCTAAAATTATTTATGTTTTTTTTAGATGCAGTTCCGCATCTAAGTTAGTGTTTCTTGGATACGTTTCTGCATTTCTAGAGCCGTTTCTGTGTTTCTTGGATGCTTTTCTGCATTTCTAGAAGAAATGCTTCAGGGTTAGATGCAATTTCACATTAGTAAATGATTCCTATGTTTTTTGGATACATTTGCGCGTTTTTCGAACCGTTTCTGGATTATTCAGATGCAATTCCGCGTATTACTAGAATCTCTTCGGTTTTGGATACGTTTCCGCATTTCTAAACCCCTTGTTTGGAATCGCTTCCGTGTTTCTAGAACTGTTACCGTGTTTCTTGAATACGTTTTAGCATTTTTAGACCTGTTCCTGCGTTTTTAGATTCCATTTCAAAGTATTAGAAGCGTTTCTGTATTGTTGTACAATACATAATCTGTATTTTTGTAGTGTTGTATTAGTTACCCCTTGGTACTCCTATTTCAAAGAGAAAACTTGAAAAGTATAGGAATCGTCAGGTCAAGGCCGGTTTTTGGTTGATATCACATGATCACCCACGTATCGGTTCAAATCGGTCATTAACCGATAAAAATAAGAATTAATGGTTGAAGTGGAAAAACTTTCTCAGCTGAGTATACTTGAATTTTGTAAAGGTGATACTGGTGATACTTTACCGGCTTTAGCACTTAAGATGCTAAATTAACTCTCAGGGTAAAGCATCGAACTCACGTGTACCAGCATTCGGCGAAGTTTTTCTTTTCACTATTGATTTCTTTTCAAATCCTTTTTTAATTAAAAATTCATTATTATGGGAATTTACAATGAAGGGTATCTGCATCTGAAATGCAATAGAATTACTGAGCAGCTGGGAAGAGCGTCCACCACGTGATCCAGAGAATCGTACGATGCCAACCAAACAACACTGGGTCAATACCATCAATCACACTCTATTTTCATTCTTTGGTATGCCACATGTAGTGGTGTCCACGTACGCTTCCGCCCCGAAATGGTCTCATTCTTCAGCTGAAAATTGCTTTCCAATGGCACAATGAGAATGATCAGAGTTATTACCATTGAATGAGTTTTGCTCAATTAACTCTCGGAGTGGTGTGTTTAGAGTACAAAGTCTATCTTCTGAATGGGCTGTTTCTACTAGTCTTTTTATTGCTTCTGATTTTTAAAGAAATTCAAATGGTCTTCATTATGAAGACTTCTGAGAGCTAGGGTCTTATGGATTTAGACACCCCAATCTTTCTGGATTCTCTTTGAAATTTTCTCTTTCTCTCTCTTTTGTGTACTCCTCTCCCGAATCTAGCCACTTCGGGGCGAAGTGTGATTATGCAACCGAACTGGGAGCTTCGCGGATTCACGACTTGAGAACTCTGACCACGAAATCAGTCTCTCGAAGAGCGTCGGCGCGTTGAGGAGTGTATAACACTTCACTACCATCGCTCCCATTAATCACACCACCTTTTTCTATTGCCTCATTTTTGCCTAACCACAAGACAGCTTCTCTTCAATGGTTTCGGTAGACAACAGTCCCAAAGTTTCGAGTGAGTGACCTAAGTACGTGTACTGATAACACATTATTCGTGGAAGTGAATTTGTGTACTTAATTGTAATAATTTACGCTTGTGGGTGAACACAAAAAAAAAATTCCCAAATCATGGGATACGACGATGTTTTGCCGCATTTGGGCTCATTTGGGCCCTATCAGCGTCGAATATTCTTCCTCGTGTGCTTACCGGCAATTTCGTGTGCCTTTCACAAGCTCGCGGGGGTGTTCCTACTGGCCAAGCCGGATCACAGATGTCTCTTGCCATTTGAGGCGGACAATGCTACATTTGTATCCGACCCGGACTTTCCCCCGAACATGACATACCCGTGGGATGCCGTGAACAGCAAGTGGAGCACTTGTGAACGCCTTCAGGCTAATTTCACATCGCAGTACTTTCAGGCCGGTATTCCGGCCAACCACAGTGTGTCCTGCGAAAAGTGGGTTTACGATGACACAATGTACGTGAGCAGTACAGTGACTGAATGGGATTTGGTGTGTTCAAAATCCTGGCTCTCAGCCACTTCGGATGCCCTCTTTATGGTGAGTGCATGTGGAATTTCAATTTTTATTTCTGGCGGAATATTATCATGAAGCTAGGATAAATTTATGAAAAATATGAAACTTTACGGAAAATTTCAAGATTTTTTTTTCTTTTAAGTCAATCCTATTTTTCAGGAGAATTGTGAAACAAGTGGTTTTTGTTAAACCCATTGCTAGAATATTTAAAGCTCTAAATGAAAAAGTGTTTTAGAATTTTTGAAATTAAACAACAGCCTGAGCTTTTGATTGAAAGCTGCGGCACAAGGCAGGAAACCTCATTTAAAGATTTTACAGATTTCAGATTATGGTTTAGCCATATTACTTAACTTTTCAGTTTGCTTATCAGACAAGATTTGCGTGATTTTTGGGATTTAGAGGCCTTTGAAAACTGGAATGAACCTCCAGTTTTGAACCCGTTGTTACATTTTAGACAGCCTTACGGTTTAATATGAGGGACGATTTAGCTGGAAACTAATGCCGGCTTCAGACTGGAGGTTTAGCCCAGTTCCAAAATCTAATGAATTATTTACCCTTATAATTCAATCCTAAACAACAATTTTCTAAAAAATCGTGCCTAATTAGGAATTACAGGAGTTAAGCCAAATGGTTTAGTTTTAGGTCTAAAGTCCGTATACACGGTAAAAAATTTCGGCACATATTTGTTCCAAAAATTAGCTCGTCCACGGACACCATAATTTTTGGCACAATCTTGTTCATTTTACGGGACTCAAAAAGATACCCAATATTAGTAACGAATTTGTTCCAAAACGTAGCTCGTCCACGGACAACGAAAATTTTTGGCAGCCTCCCGATTTTTTCAAAAGTTTCTGCAAAAGTTTCCCCTAACTTTGTCAATTCAAGTCTTTTAAAGTCATTCATCTAATGTTAGAAATACTCTGAAATTTACTATAATGTGTTTTGTTATTATTCCGTGTTTATCTAAGACGATTCAAAAGATAATAAATCTATAATTACTCTTGATCTGCGACGTAATTGGACCAAAATTGGTTTGTCAACATTAATTTCAAAGGAAATTCGTGTATTAATAAAATCCTTTAAAACAGTTTAATTTTTCCTGGTATTAAGTCTTATGAGCTCTAATTATCATATTTGTTTCAACTAATTTTTAAAGTTTGTTCATAAAACTGTAAGACTAAAAAAAAAAATTAAATACCAATGAATAAAAAGGTTTAAAATTTCTGGACAAATACAATTATTTTTGTTAAACAAAAACCTGAGATTTATTAAATCAATGAAGTGACTAAAACGTCCAATAATTTATTTAGTAGTCTTTAAAGTTAAACTTATAATAATCAAACACGTTAACTATTATAGTTGCACTGTAATAATAAAAAACGCTATTGCAGTATTTTGATAAAATGAACTACTGCTGGACAGGCCACAGACCTATAAAAGTTTTTTTACACTCATATTGATGTTTTTTTTAATTTTTTAATGATGTATGAAACGTCGGAGCTCTTAATTGTGCAAAAGGAAATGAGGTTGACGATCATTAATTTTTTTAGAAGTTTGAAAATTACGGTTGACTGTTGGAAGAAATAATTTTTAAATAAACAGTCTAGTGACGTCTTGCTAAGAATGTAAATTTTTTTCTCTATTTATAAAACTTTACTTAAAAGAATTCTAAAAAAAAACTTTAATATCTTATGCGCAAAACAGAATAACTTTTAATTTGTCGGACATTTTAAGTAGTTATCGTAATCGAGTTATAATTATTTCTAAAACGAATAAACATTTTTAGTCAATCAAATATTTCATTTTAAGCAATAAGTAACGTAAAATTGATCAGAAAACACTTGAAACCTGAAATATCAAGATGGTTTATAATTTCTTGGTTTTTCCTTCCTTTGCCAAGAATATTGTTTTGAGTCTCACAGATATCTCTGCGGATTATTCAGTTTTAATTCCAGGGTAATGATTACAGAATCTAAAATAAGAAAGCTTATTTTCCAGTAAAAACTTCCTAATGCTCATGCCTGAGCTAAACTTCTAGTCTAGTTAGAAAACTGCTTTACTGAAGTATGGCGTAGACGTAGGGGTTTATGGTGCTATTCTAATGAAAAATGAACATGTATGTCTTTTACAACTTCACTGTGTAGTAGGACTGTTGAGCCTAGAGGAGTTGGAAGGAGAAAGCCCCTCCTGACGAAGACTCTTCTAAGCCAACGGTACCAATCAATATTCAGTTGGGGTGGAGATCCTGAGGGATGCTATAACGGCTAACTTATGTACTGGACACACTTACGACTAAAGTTCATAAACGACTAAGCTCGTTCATATCCCAGTTTCTGACATACTACGAATTGAATTTGAATTCAAATTAAAATTCAAATTGAATTTGAATTTTAATTTAATTCAATTTGAAATTCAAATTGAATTTGAATTTTCCAAAGGAAGGATCAAATAAAGATCCATCTACCTGTATTTTAAGGTTTTGGTGGGTTTAGAACACAGTGAGCCCAAACAGGAGTAGATTTTGATTCTCCAATAGTGTCTTGGATAAAAGGTAAATGGAACTCTATTTGCACAAAAGTCGTTGAAGTTCGAAGAATTCAAATTCAATTTCGAATTTTCATACTAAATTTTCGAACAAGATGGGGAAAATTTATCAAATATCGCACTAAAAAGCTCACAAAAGAGTTACTCAGTGATTATGAAGTGGTTAAATACTGGTGCAAGAACAGTAAACGTCGTTGTTCTGTTTTTTTCTTCACAACAATGTGAAGACCGTCACATTTTGACACTTGAGCACTTCGAAATTCGAACAGGATGTAACTTCCGCCACCTTGAGAAAGTATTAAGAAGTAAGAAAGTCTCTTTTTTGGATCTTCAAATAGATTTTCGAATTTTTCAAGCTCTACTTCTGTACGGAAAGAGTACTTTAGAAATCAGTCGAAACACAATAATCAGCACAAAGAAATGTCGATAATGCAGAATCACTTGAGAATAGTAAAGTGCTAAAAAAATATTCAGGAAAAAGACTTCCTCTTTTCATTTTTCATTGGAATAGCACCATTTGTTTCGCTTTAGCTTGGGATAATAAGATCTCAATTTTGCGGTTTTAGCTGTAGACTGGGCGATCAATTGTCGAATAGGTCGCACTCACTGTATTATTCCTTCGTTGTCCTCTTCCTCATGCGGATGGATTTGATGTCGGCAAGTCCGTTTGCCATTGATCGTGAACCGTTTTTGGCCAAGACAAACTTAATTTTAGACCTCGACACGATTTATAATAATAATTGCATTATTCATTTTGTAGGTCTAAAGCCAATCGGCTTATAATGACCAAGAACCATTTCTTAAAAATGTTAAAATGATAGATAAATTAATAACAAATAACATACATAAATAAAATTGAATCACACACATTTAAAACTGTCTCTCTATTAAGTTAGATTCTAATGCCATTAGTATTTAAAAATATCACAATTTTCTTCAAGGTTTCCGACACCCTGCATTATTCTATCCGAAACAATTGAATTTCGCACAAAATCGGTTCATAACCGTTTGGATCCGGTTTAGATTTGTCAAGGATTCCAAGACCTTTCCAACGACGCCTAATTTGCCCAAAACGGACGTGCAGAAGGGTTAAACAATTTCAAATATATCTGCTTCATGAAATATTCCGCATAAATTAAGTATTTGAAAATTTCACGAAATTTTCAAATCCACAGGTGGGTGTTCTCCTGGGGAGCATAATATTCGGCCATATGTCCGACAAATTGGGCAGGAAGCCAATATTTTTTGCCTCACTCGTGATCCAAGTGATCTTTGGAGTCTTGGCAGGAATAGCTCCTGAATACCTCACATACACAATATCCCGGATAGTTGTGGGAGCCACGACATCTGGAGTGTTTCTGGTAGCCTATGTGCTGGCCATGGAGATGGTGGGACCATCCTGGCGCCTTTTTGCTGGGACTATCATGATGATGTTCTTCTCTGTTGGCTATATGCTAACAGCGGCTTTTGCTTACTTCTTTCCCGGCTGGAGAGCCTTGCAGATTGCACTGACACTTCCTGGTTTGCTATTCCTCTGCTACTGGTGGTTTATTCCAGAGTCAGCGAGGTGGTTGCTGTCCAAGAGACGGAAGGAAGATGCAATAGCCAATATTCAGAAGGCTGCTGCTGAGAACAAAGTAACCATTCCCACTGAAGTTCTGGACAATCTCATTGAGCCTGAGACCAAAGAAGACATCGACAAACCTGCTCCATCGCTGTTTGATCTCTTTAAATATCCGAATTTGAGGAAGAAATCTTTGTTGATTTTCTTCGATTGGTTCGTAAACAGTGGAACGTATTATGGCTTATCGTGGAATACGAACAATCTTGGAGGGAATATTTTGCTAAATTTTGTCATTTCCGGAGCTGTAGAAATTCCCGCTTATACATTCCTCCTGCTGACACTCAATCGCTGGGGCAGGAAAACTATTCTTTGTGGGTGTATGTTGATGGCTGGAACAATGCTTCTGCTCACAATGGCTGTTCCTGAAGATAAAAATTGGCTCATCATCCTTCTGGCCATGCTCGGGAAATTGGCCATAACTGCGAGTTATGGGACAATTTATATCTTCTCAGCTGAACAATTCCCAACGGTCATTAGGAATGTGGGATTGGGAGCAGCTTCAATGGTTGCTCGTTTTGGTGGAATTCTGGCACCGTACATCAATTTTCTGGGGGACATCTGGAAGCCATTCCCAATGATCATTTTCGGTGCTATGGCTTTTGCTGGAGGCTTGCTGTCGCTCTTCCTGCCTGAGACTCTCAATCAAACCCTACCGGACACTGTAGCCGAGGGAGAGAGGTTTGGGTTGAAGAAGAACAAGGATCTGGATATGGGCAATTCGGAGGAGATGGTGGAACTCAAGCACCACACAAATGGGGATGTTAGAAAGTCTGAAGAAGCGTAGAATGATTTCACACCTGTTTCACGATAGCATTTTCTCTGTTGCCGACGATTAATTCTCACATGTTATCTCTCGGGGACTATCGTTCAATTTCTGCCAAAGTCTCAAGAATGAGAACTTTGGCACATTTTTACAGCAATACTTTCTCAGTCTTCCCAAAGACATTTGAGTGACGTGGCCAGATGTGGCGTCATCGTTTGCATGATTCTCGTGCACGCGCACATTTTCAACATATTTCCTCACCGTCTCTCTCTATTTTTTGCAAGGGGTGTCTCATACAAGGAAATCAGTTACAATTGTCGAGCTCAGAGGCAAAATGGCACATATCCTGTAGCTAAAGCATGGGAATAGGATATGTGTCATTTTGCCTCTGAGTTTCACAATTCTCGAGTGTTTCGTGAAACCCAGAAAAGCTTTTTGAAGATTTAGAGCAGCACTAAAAAGCTTTATAAGGTTTTGGGAAACCCAATTAACCACAATAAAGGTCTAGCGCAACCCAATCCACCTTCGTGTTTTGCGAAACTTCAGAAACCGTTAGGTTTCGCAACACTTGAAAAACGTTTGGAAAAGCATAGTGAAATACGATGAACTTTGTCAGGTTCTGCTATGTCCTAAATCTTGAGATGTTTTACGAAATTTAAGAAATCCTGAAAAAGGGTTTAGCGAAACATAAGAAACCTAAGGTTTCGCAAAACACAAAACACAAAAAGTCCACTGGTTTTGGGGAAGTGGAGAAACCATTTTGAAATTTTACAAAGAAACCTTGAAAAAAGCTTCGCGGAAACAAAGAAAAAAGGTTTCGCGAAATTTGATAAAACTTTCGGAAATTTCTGATAGTTTCGTTGAACTCGAGAAGCTTCAAAAAAAATCGCGGAACATGAAAAGTCTACTGGTTTTGTGGAAGCGTAAAAGCCATCATGAGAAGAAATTTTGAAAAAGGTTTCGTGAAAACCAAGAAACAAAGTTTCGCAAAACTTGATAAAACTTTCAGAACTTTATGAAAGTTTCGATAAACTCCAGAAGCTTGCAAAGTGTTTCGCGAAACACAATAGACCTTGCAGAAGGTTTCGCGAAACACGACACATGAAACACGAAGAGTCCACTGGTTTTGCGGAAGCGGAGAAGCCATCGAGGTTTCAAGAACAAATCTTAAAATAGGTTTCGTGAAAGCCAAGAAATGAGGTTTCACAAAATTTGATAAAACTTTCAGAACCTTCTGAAGGTTTTGCTAAACTAGAGAAGATTCAAAAAAAAAAAAAATCTCGTGGAACACGAAACACGAAGAGTCCACTGGTTTTACGGAAACAGAGAAGCCATCATGAGTTTTCAAGGACAAATCTTAAAATAGATTTCGTGAAAACCAAGAAATGTGGTTTCACAAAATTTGAGAAAACTTTCAGAACCTTCTGAAAGTTTCGCTAAACTAGAGAAGCTTCAAAAAAGTCTCGCGGAACACGAAACACGAAGAGTCAACTGGTTTTGCGGAAGCGGAGAAGCCATCATGAGGTTTCAAGGACAAATTTTTTAAATATGTTTCGTAAAAACCAAGAAACATGTTTTAGCAAGACTTGAGAAATTCAGAGCCTTCTGAAATTTTCGCTAAACCAAAGTAGTTTTGCCTAACATGGGTATCCTTCAGAAGGTTCAGAAGATTTTGAGAAAATTGTGATTTTAGCTAAATCCAAAACAAAAAAAAAAAAAAACTGTGAAAAGAGCTTCTCGAACCTCGATAACTTTTGAAAAAGTCTCAATAAATACTGCGTAAGTTGCGAAATATTTCGCGAGATCTGAAAAGCCTTAAGGTTCCGCAAGAACTGAAAAACTTGTATAAAGGTACGCGAAACCAGAAAAAACTTCAGAATGTTTTATAAAATCCGAAAAAACTTAAGATTTTACTGAGTTCAAGAAATCTTCAGAAGGTTTTTTTTTTAATTTTTGATAAGTTTAGACCGTAATTTGACAGATATTAAAGTTTGTTAAGCTTGAAAAATCTTTAAAAGAGCTTTGCGACAGTCATGAAACCATGAATTGTTAAAGATTACCTGAAAAGCTTCGTAAAATCCGTAAACTTTTCAAACCGGGTTTGAGTTGAGAAAAGCAATAAACTATCTGAAAGTATCGCAAAATTTTAAAAAAAAAATTGAGAAGGTTTGACAAAATACGAGAAACATTTAAAAGGTTAGGTAAAACTTTAGAAATTCTGAAAACGGTTTCACGAAACTCAGAAAAAATTGTCAGGAGCTTCGTGTCAACTCAGAAACTTTGAAATAGTTTCAATTTCAAGAAATCCTTAATGAATGCTTTGCAAAATTTAGAAACCTTCAGAAGACCTCGGAAAACCCAAGAAGACTTACAAAGGTTTAGCGAAACCCAAGAAACCTGAAGGCTTTTGAAACTCAAGAAACCATTAGAAGGTTTAGTTGCTAAACCATAAAATCTTAGGTCAAACCCTTAAAAAATCTTGCGAAACCTGGGAAATAGTAAGAGATACCTGAGATACCTGAATGAGTGGCCCCTTGATAGATATTTCCCATACAAATTATACGCGAGAGCACGTGGCCGGTGGTGTGACTAAGTTCTTCGAAGTAGTAACGCATGCGAACTTCTTCATTCTCAATAGTTTCCCCAGATTAATTCCATTTCAATTTCAAAACACTTTCATTCATGTCTCTTTGCAGACACTATAAGAGCACGTAGGGCTATGAATTTATATTTTCCTTATTTATTTAGCAGCTTGATCTATTTTTGGTATACTTGTGCTTTTTTTATATAAGTAGACATTGTACTTCTTGACCAATCTGTACTTATATTGCTACAGAATGAAAATGTTGAGAAATTATAAGTATTAGTAGTTATTTTAATTAGGGACTCTCAATTTAGGTCATCTATCATGCGTTTTTTATCCCAAATCGTGGACTTGAGTCCACTACATATTTTGTACTTATAAGAATCTTAAGCGTAATCATGTACTTGA
The DNA here is from genome assembly GCF_024763615.1 of Phlebotomus papatasi. Classification (NCBI taxonomy): domain Eukaryota; kingdom Metazoa; phylum Arthropoda; class Insecta; order Diptera; family Psychodidae; genus Phlebotomus; species Phlebotomus papatasi. The sequence continues at coordinate 98,410,693 of NC_077222.1, read as the reverse complement.
AGGTCAAAATGACACTCTTATCGCTGTAAATTTTTGGAAATGTAAAATCCACTGCATTTAAATTAATGTGGATTCCTCTTTTTTTTTGTAATAAATCTATTTGTATGGATGTTTGGAGTTTTTATTTGCCACAATCACCAAGTTGTTGACCCGGAATTTTCCATTCTCTCTCGGTATTTAAATCCATATTTTTTGCTTGTGATAAATGCTGAGTTCATAGAGAATTGCAGATAGTGTGGTTGGCTTCCTCTTTTACTTTTTTTCTTGTGCTTTCTTGTGGAACGCGCGCCAAAATTTTAGCAGAGACACATACCGAAATAGCCCGAATGTATGCATCTTAGCTACTGGATCTATTCAGGGCTTAATTTTTCAAACTGCTGAAATTTTGCATTGAAAGGTAATATCATTACAGAAATTTTACTATATTTATGTATTCTTATTTACAAATTTAGTCATTACGAAGTTTTGGCTGTAAATTAGCTATCCAATTTTACTGTGCGAACTCCACAGAGAGTGTAATATAATCCCTCGAATTTGAGTTCCTATATTTCGCCTCCTTACACCTAAGGAGTCATATTAGGTGAGATTCTTAACAATCTCACCTACTATAATCCTAACAAAATTTCATGTCGTCCGATCGCGCTCAAACTTGGCCAAAATGTGTTTCAGCACTTCCTGATCACGAATATATATGTGGCTATTTTACGTTCCCGGCCGGCCGGCTGGCCGGCCGGCCGGCCGGCCGGCCGGCCGCTCTTTGGAGCTTAATAGCTCCTAAACTAAAAAAGATATCGACTTGCGGTTTTCGGCAAAGGTTATATATCGGGTGAAAATTGCAACTTGGTGCATAGACCCCCCACCCCCCACCCCTCCTTCCGCCATTTTGAAGACCCCCCTTTTTTTGTTTTCTCAATAGCTCCGCCCCTATGGCATCGAGCGGGCTCAAATTTTAGTATGTTATAGCTGGGCCTTAGAGCTTTCCATCAATACCAAACTTAAGGTCCCCCGACCCCCCTGACCCGAGCTATAAGGGTCCAAAAAAAATTTCTTAAAATGGCCATAACTCCGGTTCTAATTGTCAGAATTTAAAAAGTGAGGGCTTTTTGGAAAGCTCTCGTGAAATGCCACTTCCCCTTCTAACATCGCAAGTTCATAAAACCACCGCTAGGGGCGCTTTTTTTAAAAAGAAAATTTTTAAATCTTAAAAGTTAAATAACTCAAAAATTCCATTGTGCATCGGGCTGAAAATTTAGTATGTTGTAGCCGTTGATTATACCTATCAAACAAAAAAAACCTTAAGTCGATCTAAAACCCCTGACCCGAGCTATAAGGGGTCAAAGTTCGAACATTGACCGGCCTCTATCTCCGGTTCTAATTAACATAGCGTCCTAAATTTTACCTTTTTGGTTTCGTCTCGATGAGCACTTTCAGATGGAAGTTCAAAAAGTCACCACAGGTGGCGCTGTGATAGCGTCAAAATTCATCGAAATTCAAAGTCACTTTTCTCAAAAACGGCATTGTGCAAGTTAATGAAATTTTAGTATGTTGTAGTCCAGTCTAGGACGTTTCCAAAATGGTGCGTATGCGCGCTGTGGTTAAAACAGAAACGGAGATATGAGGGGTCAAAGTTCACAAAATTCAAAAAATCATATCTCCGGTTCTATGTGACCGATTTTGATGAATGAGGGCTTAAACGAAAGATCTCACCAAATGCTACAACTTTCTAGAATATTTGAACTTCGTGGGACCAACACCAGGGGCGCCACAGTCGAAAAACCAATTTCAATATCACATAACCTCAATTATCTAGACTGTCGCTTAACCGATTTTGATGATTACTTCAACATAATTGTAGAGGACATTTGTCTCTACATTTCGTCCATACATCATTTTCCGCTCAGACTACGCTATCACTCCGATTTTGCCGTTTAAGTGTGAAAAAATTGATTTTTCCCATAATAACGCTTTGAAATCACTCAGATGCCAATTTGACTGCCTCTACTCCACAAAGACACTTAAAATAGGGTTTTAAATGGAAAGTCCCGCAAAATACAACAATTCTTTGATATAGGTGAAGTTCAACAAATGACTACTTGGGGCACTCTGGATGAAAAAACGAGTTAAGAAACAAAAAACCTCGATTATCTTGGCTTCTGAGTAATCGATGAGATCATGTTCTATGGAAAAATTATAGAGAACATTCTGGTCTACATTTCACCCATATAATACTTTTCTGTCAGTTCATCCAAATCCTTGATATTTTGGTTTAAATACAAAATTTGTATAATTTCACGAATTTGATTCAAGATAACTGAATGGCGTCTCCCAACTTCAGCTCCAAATCGAATTTGCATGCACTCCGAGCTAGCTCACGTTAAGAATCTCACCTACATAAGCCGGTTAGGATTATCTGTCCCTTTTGATAGATTTTTGGAAATCTGGAGTTCCGTGTTTTTTGATGTCACGTTGTTTGGCCATCCGTTCATCTGTCTTGCTGTTACCACGCTTAGAGCCCAAAAAGTTAGGGATAGAGACTTGGGACTTTCGAGGGACCCCCAGTATAAGTTGACCATGCGACTATTAACTTATCCCCCATTTTCCAACCACTGTTCCCCTTTCCTTCCAAATTTTCTTTTCATTTCTTGATATATTTTAGAAATAGCCTAGGTGGATACTTCGTCCTTATATAAAAATATCGTTGATTCATTCCTAATAATGGTTTTCCAAAGACAAAGGTTTAAAATCTTTAAAAACCACTAGAGCGCGTCTTTCTCAACCAAATGTTATCATGTTTGGGATTTTTGGAAAGGTCTTGGAATTTCTGATAAGACTGATCAGATTCCAATTCGTTATGAACCGGGAATGAACCGATATATAATTTATATCCGATTTTTTTTACTTCTAAGCCATTTCGGGCGATCTTCTGAGTGATTTTTGAATTGGTTTAAATTTGATTGTGAACTGGTAAATGATGCGAAAGTACTTTTGAGTATTTTTGAGGCATAGGGGAAACCGGGGTATCACCAAACACTTTTGAAAGATGCGGTTTTGACTAAATTTCCCAAGAAAATTGTGAATTTTATAAAAATGTTGTTTATCCCATGTTATAGCCTTGGGTATAGGTTGCATATTAATGCATATAAGAATGATGTAAAACAATTAAATTTTCCAAAAAAAGGAAAATAGCAAAAAACTAGAGCACTGCACACCAAACATATTTTTCAATGGATTTTTCATCATTTTGACAACATTTGACTTCTTTTTGGTAAGCAAGGCTACTAGATCGTGTCGAACATTTTACTTAAAGTTCGAATTTTGCGCGCTCTTCAGTTGTGTTTTGATAAAATCAAAAAATATCCACCAATTCTTGATTAAAAACTCATTTAAAGCAAAATTAGGTTCATTAAACTATATATTTCTCCCATTTCTCCTGAATCTTAAATGAAAGTTCAATGAATGGATATAAATTTCGGAAATCGATCAAAGAGGGAAAAGAAGAGGAAAAAATTTGCCATACAAGCTACGCTCGCGACATCTACAATTCTGAGAATTTTTTCTGTTTGGTGGTGCCCTAAGCTCTGTTTTGTGATTTATTTTTTGTTCTTTTAAAAACATGTGAATATTAATTTCATTAATAAATACATAAATATCCCAAAACATGTAGGAAAGTTTTGGTGGTGAAATTTTTTTTTAACTTATTTCAGTTTCATTTTCCAGGTGGATATATAAATGACTAAAATTATCAAAATCTGACAATTTTATGAAAAAAGATTCTCATTTCTAAACTACTTGAACTATGTGGACCATTCTTTCGCTGAACAAGCATCCCTATAGTATCTATGATTTCATATGAGTCTCATTCTCTAAAATCTTATACATATTTAAAAAATAGCAGTGTTTGGTGGTACCCCTGTTTGATGGTGCCCCAGTTTCCCCTAGCATGTAAGTCACCAGTTCGAGCATTTGGCAAAGTATGGAACACTTTGCCACCCCTTTTTAAAATATTTATATAGTAAATTGAAGTTATTATATATTTGTGATATTTTCTTAAAATTTGGAGATATACAGCATTAGACACCTTTTAAAATACCACCCAAAAATAGGTTGTAATAAAAGTAGTGGCCAAAGATAAATATCTTACGATTTTAAAGTGTTAGTTTTTGAGTAAGAAACATTTTTTTTTTACTTCAGTTCGACTCAAATTGTGTCATTCCTAAAAAATTTTAAGATCGCAAAACTTTTAAACTAATTATGGTTAAAACTTGAGACAACTTTTAACGAGTTAACTGTATTACGTTAAGTAAACACGTTGATACTATTTTAGTTTTTTTTATATTAAACAGAAACATAAAATGAGAGGTTTGAGAATTTAATTAAGGTTTGTTTTCATAAAATCTGCTAAAACGCAGGTTTGGCACAATCAAAAGTTTCGTAATGACTTAATTATTTCCTATGTTTATGAAAAAATTTAACTCCGCTATATGCTATATATTTTAAAAACTGGGTACTTTTCCCTAATTTTTCCCTAATTTGGGTCACATTTATTGAAAACGTAGGAAAAGTTTAGTCGTTACGAAGCTTAGGATCGTAAGAAATATGGGCACTTCCCCCTGTACAATCTTATTGAAATCAATTTTATATTATTTTTAAATCAAACTAAAAGAAATTGCAATTCAAAGTTCAAGAAAATGATGTAAGATTGCAGAAAAGAAGTTCAAAAAGTAAACCTTTCAGATACCCATATTTATAAGGTCAGGTTATTAAAATTGGCTTAAAAATTGATAGTCCCAAAACTAGAATACCTTAAACTGAGACTCGCACCGTAAAGTGCAATTATTTGTGCGAAACACTGTGAAAAACATGGAGAAATCTATTAGATTCCAAATAAACTTAGGCTGAGAATCAGGAATTTTTAAATTTGTAAAATTTGGCGGTAAATGATCAGCTCAAACTATTACACTTGCTTCAGACTTGAGATTTAGCCCAGTTTCCTCAGGTCTCGAAATTCTAAGTAACAAGCATTTTGAGTGCTTTTTTTCAAAATTTATTGGGTTAGTTTGGAAGATTCTGGTGATCATCAATGAGATTTTGATTAATCTTAAGACCAAAACACTTTTTTAATCTTGTGCTAATGCCAGCTTCAGACTGGAGGTTTAGCCCAGTTCCCGAAGGTCTCAAAAGTCTAAATAACAAGCAATTTTATTGATTTTTCAAAATCTAATGGATCATCTGGAGTTAAGCCAGATGGCTAAGCCTTAGGTCTGAAGCCTGTATAAGCTCTCGGTCTGCTGGATGTGGACCTTCTTTAGTGGTCTATTATATCTACAACATTCAAGCACTAGTTTAACTCATTCACTATCAGGAAATATTTCTTTTTTTCAGGTGAACCTAGCCTAGGTAATCTTGTCTACTGAAAAGCATGTTTTTTAAAAGGTTTTTTGAAAATCAGGTCTTAAATCTTCAAAATTTGTAAAAAAAAAAAAGTCAGAAAATATAGTTTACATGTAGTGCTTTCATGTGCTTAAGAGCTTGAAAAAATAGATAATATTTATTATGTTTAAAAAAAATAATAGAAAATACGCTGGGGAAAATTAGATAAAAAAGTTTGTTATCTTTACTCATAGAATTTACTCGTAGAAATACTCATGAATTAAATTAGATTACAAATTGAAGACTACGACCACAACTTCTTAAATTAATAAACGTATTTATAGATAATTGTACTAATTCATTATATGATCACAGTAAATCTAAACTCACATCGACTTATTATAATAAGCACTTTAACTCTTTCTGTTAAAAAAACTGTCTAATTTACGATTATTTTTTAATTAATTCCTCATTAAAATACCATTCATAAAAAATCTCCAAGATAAGAAATTTTCTGTGATAGGAAGCAGTTAATTATAAAAAAATGCAAAAATATAAAGTTCCCGCCTTCTATTTAGCATCTGTACTTATCACAAGCATTATCAGAGTATTTTGTTGGAGCAAAAAAGAAACTACCAATATTGTAAAACGTAAAACAGAACAATAAAAATAGTTTTTTAAACACTGCATCCGATGTGTGCTGGAAACGTGACTATTCTTAAACCGAGCGTAATAATTTATTGACGTATCACCCAAACACAGGTCATCCTATTCTCAAAGATGCTTCTTCAAATGATATGTACTCGCTCAACCGTAAAATATTCAATATGTTTTACAATTTATCAGCTATAAACGTGTTCCAGTCAATGTCAACTTTTTACACAATTTGCATTCTTTTTTTTTGTGCAATACAGAACAGAACGTGTTTTCCAAACTTTGGCAATTTTGTTTTACAAACAAAAAAAAGTTGTTTGGGTTGTTTGGTATTTGATTTACGATATGAAATGTTGGAACTTTTTACAAAAAATACCAATTAATCGGCACTTAAAGTAGCTTATCAACCTTTATCGACTTTTATAATTTATGAGAATCTTTTGGAGCAAGTTATTATCGCATAGGAACATCCATGTGGAATGCATTAGAATTTCCCAATACCCAGTGTTTTTTTTAAATTCACTGGAAATCCACAATTATTTTTGTTTAGAACAATTTGAGGTATTCAGTGATAAAGGAATATTGATTTAAAAAGTCAAACAAATTTGAATAAATATTTTGAATTAATTTCAAGAAGGAAATCCGTAGCGAAATAATTATTTTTAATATTGATAAGACAATTATTTGAATTAGGGGAAATGCTTCTAATTTTGTCCAGTTTCTTATTTTGGACACTTTGAGGATAACATTGGACACTAAAAATAAATTGATTAAAATGATGGATTTTTATTCCAATATTTGATGAATAATGAATTCTATCTAAATATTTGTTCTTTTTGGAAGATTTTAACACTAAATACGTTAAAATTTGAATATGATTTGAGTTGAAATTGCTTTGTTGAAAATTCAGTGTGAGCAATTGCTTACGAGAAATATGACAGAACTTCGTGGCTTACTTCAGTCTTATTTAGTTTTGGTGAAGTACTAACAAAGTTTGTTCGCTGTTTTTGAGTGATATTATTGAATATTCATTGAATATTGTGTTGATTCACGTTACTGATGATTTGTACATTTGACCTGAAGTGAGATTTGCCTTGTGAATTATATTTTTCGTGTGAAAAATGGGAAATTTTTTAAGACATTCACCAGTGAGGTGATGATTCTTATTTTGGACAGGTGTTTTTCTCACGAAATTTCGTGAAGTTTTAGCTTTTGTGATGACTAGGTTGGACAAATGCCTGGAGAAACAAAGGAGCATCATCTCTACGAAAGAGATGCAGTGAGAAATGCCTTGAAAGGCTCCCGGAAAGGGCAGGGAATGAGCGAATCCGCACGTACTTGGAGTACCGAAGTCAACTCACTTTAATGAATGATATGGAAAGTTTTTGGGCTTCTTGTGACATTCCACGTTTCCCTTACATGACCAGGAAGAGGACTTGGTAAGATTGGTTCATAAAATGAAGATCAATGGGCATCCTGTTGAGGCGGATTATCTGTCCAAATTTACAGACAAGTTGTAAAAATTAATAACCAAGTTGTCCAAAATAAGAGTCAAATTCACCTCTACATATCAATTCATTTTTAAACGTATTAAAACTAATTTTAGTAAAAATGAGATGATAAATAGCTTGCCAAGTTTCTAAACAATCCTTCTGAAAAGAGAGTAACAAGAAAAGTCAATTAGTATTGAAAATATGGCACTTCAAACTTAGGATATCGATGCTTATATGCAGACTGTCCAAAATTATAAGCACTTCCCCTATTTCCGACGTTTATTGCCATCAATTCAATTTTATGGCTTCAACATTTCAGTATGTGGTAAGGAAAAATTAAATTTGGCAAAAAGGTAGAATAACATTTAGAATTTCAGATAGCTGGAAATTTCGAATTAACAAATTTAAACTTCGGACAACTTCCTCAAAACTTTATAAAAACTCATTTAAATATTCTTTAAAGTATCCTCTATAATTGCATGCTTATTACAGATTATCGAAATCCAGACTTCTTAATATTACTGTAATGCCCTAGACACACTTACGACTTAAGCCGAGAGACAACTTAGTGGAAAATGATGGAAATGTAGCTTAACCATTATTTCCAATATAATCACACTAAGCCGTCTCTCGGCTAATCCTCAGGTCTGTCAAGGCCGTAACAGTAATATTGGAATTTGGTCAGTAGGGAAGGGTGGGGCAGTTCTATGCAGCTAAACTTTTTTTCAGGACTCTATTGCTAAATGTATATGAACCATATTCAAACTATATGATCCAATAGTTTATCTTTAGTATTGACTAATCTGAAGAAATACAGGAAAAATTTTAAAGAAAATATTTCTCAGTATATACATGGAAATTCGAGTAACAAAAACTGTGGCCGAAATTGCAAACTGGTCGGTATTTGGCACACTGCTATATATTATCAAAAACTTTAATAAAAATGAAAATAACATTTCAATTCACGCTGGACAAACTGCATGTTTAAAAAATTAAAATTTTGAATACATCAACCGTAAATGTTTGGCAGTTGTTAGCCGGATAATGGAGAGTTGTGTAATATTATTAATATAATAATATATTATTAATACAAATTTTAATAAGCTGCAAAAAAAATGTTATTTTTTCAAAGATAATTAATTACACTAAGAAAAAGCTGTTGAAACAGCTCTATCGCCGAGTTGAATTAACTCGAAGAATATCGATATAATTATTACTCTTTTTCGGTGTAAAATTTCATCTCGACTGAAGTATATGCTTAAGTGTTTTCGTTTTAAGAATATACTTCAGTCAAGAAGATTTTCGAGTGACAAAGTTCATATGGAACATCAACTAGAAATAAGCCTAACAGTGTTTCATGAAGACATTTCGCTCGGAGCATAAGGAACTTGATGTCAAGAAAATATTCATAAAGAAAATGATAAAATAAAAAAAAATATAAAAATTGCAAGATCTAGGGTAAGTGTGCCAATTTTCGGCATAGTTGCATGCAAGCGTCAAAGTCTCAAGTTTGAAATGTAATATTTTAAATACAAATTGAGTTTTTTAATTCTTTCTTCTGAAAGAGTGTTGCTTGGAACCTCGTAAAGAGTTTACCGTCTTTATTTACTCTAAAATCATCTTTAATACATTTTAAAATGAATAAAAATATAGACATAGCTTTGGTGCCCTATTTCGGCCACCTTCATTCTCATAGTTCCTTGCCTTTTGAGAATTCTTCAAATGTCTTTTTCACGTCATCTCGTTTGTCAAAGCTACATTTTTTGTTATTCTTTTGCATTGTATAATCTCTAGAATACGTAACACCTAAAAGTTCATGGAAATTCGAAGAACAAAAGAGGTGGCCGAAATTGCAAGCTGGCCGGAATTTGGCACACTATCCATTTTTGGATTTGAAAGACTATATAAAAAAAGACTTTTTAACTCTTGAAACGAGTTATTTTAACTCTTAAAACGAGTTATTTTCACTCTTAAAAAGAGTTATTTACACTCTTTTACCATGTAAATTTTAATATAAAAAATTTGACACAATTCTTCCGAATATTACATCTAAATAGAAGTAAAATCAACTCTAAAATATAGTTAGTCGAAAATCACAACGAAAAAGAGTTAATTTAACATCGATTTGAGTAAGTTTTACTCGTTTATTTTTCTGAGTGTAGATTAGATTAAACTCATTTCATTTAGTTCAAAAGCTTTTAGTGCAATTTTTCCTGATAATTTCACAAAATCCAAAAAAGGAGAAGTGAATAACGTATTAAGTTTTCAATGTTTGCTCGATCGCTTGCGAATACAGTAGACTCTCAAATTCGGTTATTTGGGACCAAAATGTCACCCGAATTTGACAGAAATTCGGACGGCAAGCTTTTTGAAATGCAACTATTTTTTATTCATCTGCATACACATTTTAGTTTACATACTCAAATATATTGTAAATATAAAAGTCCCTTAAAAATGCAAAATTATATCAAAACTAAGGGCCTTGACAGACTTGAGGATTAGCTGAGAGACGGCTTAGCGTAACTATATTCGAAATAATGGTCAAACTTCATTTCCATCATTTTCCACTAAATCGTCTCTCGGCTTAAGTCGTAAGTGTGTCTAGGGCATAAGTCAAATAATACCAAATTTGAGAACATTTGTCCAATTTCATAATCATAACAAACATGAATAATGCCAACAAACTTTTTTTCAAATTTAACTGCTGTCCGAATGAAAAAGTAGCTCGATATTAAAAGAGCCGAATTAGCGAGAGTCTACTTTATGCTCGGCGTTTATTTTCCACTAACTAAGCCGTTTATCGGCCTAAGTCGAGTCAGATTTGATCAATATTTTGACTTTAATTACGTTAATCCGTTTCTCGGCTTAAGCCGGAAGTATGTCTAAGGCATTACATAAATTTCACTTATCTAATTCTTTATTGCTAAATTTTACGGGCTAAATATTCTCGAGCATCAGCCTGAGTCTATTTGGGCCCTAATGTAGGAAACATTCAAGTTTGGTTATTACTGGGGCATTTTTCCCACAATCTTATTTTCCCTCCGCGAAAATTCTACACTAATACTTTATCACTAACTGACCGGCAGCCTGAAAAAAACCATTGAAAAAACCCACATTTTGCACTGTAGCTTCTCCAGAAGCGAAGCCTTTAGCACTCGTTCGTTCAACAGAGTCAGTATCAATTGACTCGTCGTGGCGATGAAGCTTCACTAGAACGCTCCCCACGTAAAGTTGCAACAGTCTTGAATTGAAATTCTGTGCAGCTCGAGTGATATAAATAATATCAAACGCATTTTCCGAGGAGAATAGTGAAATATTTTAGAATAGTTTCGTACAAATAGTTCTACGGGCAAGAATGGAAGCACCGCCTGTGTCTGATAGTGGTCTCAAATCCATCATTTTGGACGAATTGGGCAAAATTGGCTCATCTGGACCTTGGCTATGGTACACATTACCTTCTGTTGATTGTCTTTTTGTGGATTTTCAGTGTTTTTTCCACGTGAAAATTTTCAATAGTAAATGCGGTCTTCTTTGACTCTGAATCTGTCTGAAGCTCTGAATCAATTGCGGATATTAGTTGAATACGTTATTATAAGCTCTACAATAGCTTTGGCTATCTCAGTGAATTTTTACATGAAGAAAAGTTCTCAATTTGTTAAATAAATAAATTCGTCAAATCCGTTTCATTGTGTACTCATCAGTGATTGAGCTAAGAAGTTTTCGTGGGCCATTAACAATGTCTGAGAAGCTGACAATTTTGTGTCTGAGAGACGGTTTTTCGTCTGTGAGAAAGATCAAAAGTTACATCGATTGTGATGTGCTTCTCTAATTTTAAAGGCATTGTACTTGGTGAGATGGTGACTTAGAGGAAGTGTTCCAGAACTATAAATAAATCCCACGAGGAGTTTCTCATTTTGACTCCCAAAGAATTTCACTGATAAATTCTTGATAAAAAATGCTTCTATATTAGCTAATGCGCTCAAAAGTTAAATATGTGATGATGCGAAAAGGTTGAGCTGAAATCCGCCTTTTCGATAAAGTCCTGTGACAAAAGGTCATGGGTGTCGTGAACCTGATAAGATGACAATTCTGTGCCTCGTAGTAGAAAATGTAGAAAATCTCTATTTTCAGAGTTTCATTTTGTGCTTTTTTTTGTCGTGTTTATCACTCAATAGCAAAGGGGAGGCAAAAAATAAATCAATTGTTCGTTTTTGTCAATAGGAAAATATTCATCTTGTGTGTGACACCAAATATTTTGAATGGCTTTCACGTGTCATCGTACGTATTTCTGGGAGCTCTTCCCGAGACCTACTACTGTGTTGTGCCTGAGCTCTTGGAAGCTGGTTGGACACATGAACAGATGAGAAACATCACAACACCAGGGTAAATATTAACCAATAAATTGCTAGCGGCAACCGGTTAAAAAAGGGGGTTATAGTGTCCCGGTTTCGTGGAATGATTAAACTTGCAATTTTTGATACTATTCTCTGAAAATTGGTTTTTCATTTAACACTAAACCTACCGAATGTTTTTGGTCGTTTTTCGATCAAATGACAAACCGCGGTAGAGTAGGATACTCAACAAATTTGTCTTGAAAAAGAGCAAAAAATTAAAATTTAAATACTGAAAAATATAGGGTAAGTGTGCCAAATTCCGGCCAGCTTGCAATTCCGGCCACCTTTTTTGTTCCTTGAATTTTCATGAATTTTTAGTTTTTACATGCTCTAGAGATTATACAATGCAAAAGAATAACAAAAAATGTTGCTTCGACAAACGAGATGACATGAAAAAGACATTTGAAGAATTCTCGAAGGGCAAGGAACTATGAGAATGAAGGTGGCCGAAATAGGGCACTAAAGCCATGTCTACATTTTTATTCATTTTAAAATGTATTAAGAATGATTTTAAAGTAAATAAAGATGATAAACTGTCTACAAGGCTCTAAGCAACACTCCTTAAGTAGAAGGAATGAAAAAAAAATTTCTATTAAATATATTACATTTCAAACTTGAGACTTTGGCGCTTGCATGCAACTATGCCGAAATTTGGCACACTTACCCTATTACATGCATATTTTAAGAAATTCATAAAGTTTGATAGTGACATTATACCGCTTAAATATGTGTTAATTTTAAACTGGTCAATTTGACCGGGTCTTCGTAGGTTTAGTGTTAATTATTTGATGAATGAAAGTATTTAGTGGCCTAATAATAACTTTCTCCGGCCTTTCTAGTGAACCAATTTCTCGATTTTTGATAAAAAATTCCCTATAGTTATAATTCAAAAGAATCATTAAAAAATGGGTGGCAAGCGTCCCTGGCTTTGTGAAATGCTCGAACTCATAACTTATACGGGCTTCAGACCTAAGACTTAGCCAAATGGCTTAACTGCTCTAAATTCTTATCAATCATTATTTTTTGGAAAAAATTAACTTAGGATTGGATTATTAAAGACAAATGACCTATAGGATTCTTAAAAAGCAATAAAATTTCTTTCTATTTATAATTTTGAGAACTTCGGGAACTGGGCTAAACCTTTAGTCTGAAGACAGTTTTAGATGCTGTACCTCAAAAGTACTTTCGCATCATTTACCATTTGCCGGTTCTCAACCGATTTGAACCAATTCATAAATCATTCAAAAGATCCTCCAAAATTGTTTGAAAAGTAATAGAATTAATTTTCGGATAAAAATTAGTTATCGACTATGAACCGGTTTAGAACCGATTTGAACCGGTTCAGTTTTATAAGAAATTCCGAATATTTCCAACGAGCCCAAACATGACCGCATTTGCTTCATGAATGCGTGCTCTAGTGTCTTTTTAACCTTTGACCTTGAAAAACCGTTATTAGAAATGATTTAACTGTATTTTCTTGACCTCTACACACTAGGAGTAATTACGTAAAAAATTCCTTTTTAAAGAAAATTTCCCCTATTCTTGTTGACAGAAACGTCAGAATTTTTTGAAAAAGGCAATTTTTTAACGAAAATTGCTTCTAAATCTCCAAAACATATCCAATAATGAAAAAAATTGCACGACGCATTTTCGAGAAATCATAAAAAACATGATTTTGGTGGGCAGGGGAGGGTTGGGTCGAAAATGAGGGGCATATTAATGATCATTGAGTCGACTTATGGGGGGGGGGTTCCCCTAAGGTTCCAAGGCGCTATCTCTAACCGTTTGGCCTCTAGAGCTAGCGACAGCCGGACGGACAGACGGACAAACAGCATGACGACATTTCTCAGAAATCGTCTGAACATTCGGGACAATCGTCATCGAATGTCCCAAATTGGTATCTCTAGACAGACTGAATTAACAGAGAATCAGGGACGGATATTATGAGATTTATGTTTCTTAATGCAAAATAAGTTATTTGGTTTAAGTCTATTACAAATTTAAGCGAATTTCAAGAATATCGCATAAAATATTTTGGGTCAAAAAATGTTTTATACTTTGCACTTGTCAATGTAAAGAGTAAACACTTGTAAAGATTCCTCAAATTCAATAGCACAGTCGTATCATTACCTTGCTTTCGCCGCTCTTAAAAGATAAAAAAGAATTGTAATTGTAAATTCAATATGCCAATTCAATAATCACAAGTAGATTAGATCGTAATTTACTTCAGATTACCGTTTTGGTAGAGTGTTTACCCTCATAAAATACATTCGTTTTTTTTCCAGTCAACACATGACAATATTCTTGGCATATCAATTAGCAATGCACTGTTCTATTTTTTTCAGCGAAGGTTCAACAGACTCTGAAGAAAAGAAAACAATGCTTATATAAAAATGAATAAGCTGGTTTAACAACTTTTTGTTGAATGACATTAAAATTTTTACATAACATTGATAAGAATGTAAATTGCAGTTTTTTTCTTAAAAGCGTTCATTTGGATTACATTGAACGAGTTTTTGAGTTAGTTGATCTTGACCCAGCTACATGGCAGACGTTATGCGATGAATATTGATTTTAATTTTTGCAAAATTAAATGTTAAGTGAAAGTGAAGAAATCGAAAGTGGTTTTCCCGATGTGTGACATCCACTTTAAATAATTGTAAACATTAACGTGAAGTGGTATATCTTATCATATCCGCCAGTTGTGAAATTTTTACATTTTTCTTTAATTAAGACCTAATCTTCCATACACAATGTTAGTAACCTCTTTATTAGTTCTTTCTTTTGATTTATAAAAGTCAAAGATCAAGAGGGTCAAGAGTAATTAGAGATTGTAAATCGATTTAGAGAGTATTAATTTTTTAAGATATATCTGTTAGTATGTGACGAACTTGAAACGGTCTAATGATCTTACTTCATTTATCCAAATTAAAAAAATTGTTAAATTGATAATGAAAATAAAAGTAATATTTAAAATGATATTGATTTAGATCTGGAAGTCAATATTTCAAATTTTAATTTTATTTTTCAAGAGAAAATATTTTATTTAATCAAATAATTAGAAAATCTTTTAAATCCTCTTTATTAATTGATGCAAATTAAATTAATTAATTGATCTAGTTAACGTTTGGTGTTATTGAAGTCCCGGATTTCAATCAAATTCTTTTTTAATCAAAGCATTATATAAGGGAAGAGTACTCCGGATCGGAATGTTAAGAGACATGCTCGAAAATATAAGCCTCAAAATACTGTTTAGTATTTTTGTTTATGCTAATCGATATATTAGTGATCCATTTAACTATATCTGTGCATTTTAATTTTAATTTTTACAATAAATTAATAAAAAATTAGATGTATTTGCAACTACGTACTCTGTACTTTGAATCGTCACGAATTTAATCAGATGTCTCACGGAAAATTGGTTTTATAAATTAAATCTGAACTAATGCACTGCATTTTTGTGAGCTAATAATTTTTAAAAATTCACTAGATTTGGTGCAACAATATGGTAATAACCTGACGATCCGAGAAACACTGCCGATCGCTGATGTTCTTCCCTTACATCAATGATTAAATGTTGAATACTAGAAAATGTTTTAGATTTTCTTATTTTAATGTTCTTGGTATGATTACCTGTGATAACGAATGATAGCGTGTGTGAATGATAAGATGCTTGGGACTTGTGTGAATGACTGAATGCAAATACCTGTGTGAATGATTAAGTGAATGGGTTAGACTGTTGTCCTTGTTCTGTGCGTGAATGTAGTGAATTACAATACCTGTGAGAATGATGGATAATAATTAATGAATAATCTGGTTCGAAAGGCGAAAATTCACTTTTATTTAGATCACTTCAATTAGATAATTTTAAAGTATGCCAGAAGGGCCAAAAACAATATAGGATGATAATTTAATTTCAAGATATTTGAAGATTTCAGCTGAACGTCGTAGATCGTGGTTGCGTCGTGGTCGATGGCAGAAGAAAAAGTGTAGGGGTAATCCAAATGTGCTTGCCAGCTTGATAGTGTGCAAGTGTGGTGAATTTTGGGAAGAGGGGAAAATGACATTGACAACTAGCGCCGTGTCGTATCACGACATATTGCCCAAGGCAGAAGTGTCAACTTCTGGATTATTCTCTTTCGGGAACAGTGCAATCTTGGTGATGGCTCTCATGTAATTTCCGGATGAAGTTTGTACATTGACTACCCGAATTTTGCCGTCTTTCCCTTGATGAGTCTCTGTGATTCTCCCGGTGATCCAAGCGAGTGGTGGAAGGTTGTCTTCGATGAGAAGCACCAAATCTCCAATGTTGACATTTTCCTGAGGAAATTGCCATTTGCTTCTCACTTGCATGTTTGTGAGAATCTCTCGACTCCAACGGCTCCAGAAGTGCTGTCTAATCTGGTCAAGTTGTCTCCAGACCCTGAGACGATTCTTGGGAACATTGCTGACGTCATGAGCCGGCAAAGTGTTGAGTGACTGTCCAATCAAAAAGTGTCCTGGTGTGACAACTTCCAGATCAGATGGATCGTCTGATTGTGGCATGAGTGGACGGGAGTTAAGACACATCTCTATTTCGGCGAGAACTGTAGTAAACGCTTCCTGAGTGAGCCTCTCATTCCCGATCACACGGTAAAAATGTCGCTTGAAAGCTTTCACCGCGGATTCCCAGAGACCTCCAAAGTGGGGACTTCTCGGCGGTATGAAATGGAATGAGATGTTGTCATCTGCGGCATTTTTTGTGATGATGTGCCTTGTTGTCTTTTCAGACAAGAATTGCTGGACGTCAGCGAGGTGGGATGATGCACCAACGAAATTCTTCCCATTGTCGCAAAATACGTCAGTGGGTTTTCCTCGACGAGCAATGAATCGCTTGAATGAGGCCAGGAAGGCTTCCGTGGACAAGTCGGACACCAGCTCAAGATGGATTGCTCTAGAAATAAAACATATGAAGACACATACGTACATTTTTGTCGAGCGTCCTCCTCTCAAGGGCAATTTGATTTGAAATGGTCCACAAAAGTCGATTCCCACTCTCTGGAACGGTCGAGAAAATTGGACTCTTGCTGGTGGCAGGTTCCCCATGATTTGGTGTGCAGCCTTGGGATTGCACCTGAAGCACCTGATGCACTGTCTCACGGTAGCCTTGGCAACGTCAAGCCCGCGTAGTGGCCAGTACATCTGTCTCATTGTGGCGAGTATCATGTGAGGTCCTCCGTGACAAGTCTGTAGGTGCGTCATGTCAGAAATAAGTCTTGTCAGGTGGTGTTTGGGAGGCAGAAGTATTGGGTGCTTCTGCTCCACTGTCAGATTTGAGGCCTGGATGCGACCTCCAACACGAATCATCTGCGAGTCGTCCAGAAATGGGTTCAATTTGGCCACACGGGACTGTCTTGGCACCTGCTTTCCTTCCTGAAGAGACTTGTATTCACTTGGAAAAGACTGCTTCTGGATGGCTCGAATGATGTGTTGATTTGTCTTCTGTATTTCCTCCACCCTCAGTGCCGAGAAATCTAATGGGGATTTATCGACTTTGGCCTTCAGGTTTTGGAAATACCTCCTCCAGTACGTGAGATATCTGAGCATTCTTGAGTGTGAGGAAAATCTTTCCAGGATGTCCCAGAAATTCTCAGAATTGGAAACATTTGTTGAATGTTGCCCAAGGCTGACAGCGAAGGTTTTTCTCTGCTCAAGTCTCTCATCTGAAGTTTCCATGAAGACATCTGGTTGCTTGTCTAGGATTTGTGACAGGTCTGGTCCAGTCCACCATAAGTTGTTGTTTGCTAATTCCTTGGGGGTGGTTCCTCTGGAACAAATGTCCGCTGGGTTCAGCTTTGACGGCACATGGTACCAGTGTTCCCTTGGCAATTGCTCCTGCACTTCCTTGACTCGATGTGCCACAAACTTTTTCCACCTTTGAGGCTCACCTGCTAGCCAATGCAAAACGATTGTTGAGTCAGTGAAGGCTGTGATAGAATCCACCTTGATTGTGAGTGATTTTTGAACAGCTTGGAGTAGCTTCATGGCCAGGACTGCACCACAAAGTTCTAGACGGGGAAGTGTTACCTCCTTGCGCGGAGCAACTTTTGATTTGGCACAGAGCAGCTGGCAAGTTGAATTGCCGTCTTCGTCAATTGTTTTGACGTAAATGCAGGCGCCGAAAGCTTTCTCTGAAGCATCACAAAATACAAGTAGATGGCACTCTGCTGGATGCTCGAGTGATGTTAACCTTCGGGGAATGGTTATCTCTGCAACATCAGGCATTGATTTTTGATAGTTTGTCCATCTGTTAACAATGTCTGGGTGGTCAGACAAGTCATCATCCCAATCCGCCTCAATGCTCCAGATATCCTGCATCAGAATTTTTGCTCTAACCACTACTGGCGTAAGAAATCCCAATGGGTCGTAAATTTTTGAAATTTCTGAGAGTAAATTTCTCATGGTAACCTTGTCGGTGTATGGTGCTGCTTTGAATGTGAAATCATCACGTGATGTGTCCCATTTAATGCCAAGAGCCTTTGTGGTGTTTTCTCCGCCCAATTTGTCGTGTGTATTCATCTCGCAATCTTCCTCCGGAACTCCTGTAAGAGCTGCGGAATCGCTTGCCATCCACTTTGTCAAGTGGAATCCCCCTCGAGACATGAGTTCTGTCATCTGTTGACGAAGCTCTTGAACTGCTGGTATGGAAGACCCTCCGGAAAGAAAATCGTCCACATAGAAATCTGACATTGTAGCTTCCTTGGCGAGGGGTAATGAGTCTCCTTCATCGATGGCGAGTTGCTGAATGCACCTTGTACTGAGAAAACTGGCACTTGCTGTGCCATATGTGACTGTAGACAGCAAGTAGGTCTCAATTGGCTTGTCTGGAGAGTCCCGCCAGAATATTCTCTGAAGATTCTGATCCTCGTCAGCCACACGGATCTGGCGAAACATTTTGCGGATGTCCGCTTTGATGGCAATGGGATGCTGTCGGAACCTGAGCAAAATGCAGAAGATGTCGTCCTGTATTTTTGGGCCAACCATTAGGACATCGTTGAGAGCAATCCCGCTGGATGTTCTGGCCGAAGCATCGAAAACCACCCTGACGGGGGTAGATGATGATGAAAGCTTCATTACAGGGTGATGAGGAAGATAAACTGCTGGTTTATCAGACTCGTAATGCCCAGGGAGTTTTCTCATATGTCCGAGATCCTCATATTCCTTCATGAATGCAGTGTACTGCTCTTTGATTGCTGGATCCCTTTGAAGTCTTCTCTCAATGCAGCGAAACCTCTTCAAAGCAGAGTCACGAGATTCACCGAGTTGTGTGACATTTTCCTTGATAGGCAGTTTCACGATGTATCGTCCACTGCCGTCCCGGGTGACATGGTGGGCGAAATGTTTTTCGCATTCTCCTTCCTCTGACTTTGGAGATGATTTGATTGAAGATGGTTCCTCAATCATCCAGAATTTCTCAATGGCATGATGCAGTGTGTCCGGAGTCTGCGTGGAGCAGAGACAACTGCAATTCAACATGTCTCCTCCAGATGTGAAGCTGCCTGCTACCACATATCCTAGAGCTGTCTCGAGCAACGTGGGGTTGCCCTCGACTCTTCCAGCACGGATCACTTGTGTGAAAATATCCACGCCGAGGAGCATGTCAATTTTTCCCGGTTTTGCGAAGTCCGGATCTGCCAGAAAGACATCGTTGGGAATTTTCCACTCGAGGTTTATATCACTGACTGGCTGATCATCGGTAATATTTTCCATGAGCAGAAACTCGCACTTGGTGGCGAATGTGTGGTTCCGGGAGTTGATTGTCGCCATGACGGCCTGTGTGACCTTTGTAGATTGGCTTCCAATTCCGGAAATTGAATGTGCTGGTTTGATGTACGTAGGAATTCCGCATTTGTCAACAAGCCTTTTTGTGATAAGGTTTGCCTGGCTGCAGGAATCCAGAAGTCCTCTGCACTTGTGTCTCTTCCCATTGTTGTCAATCAAGAAGAGACTGACTGTTGGTAGGACTGATTGATGAACTGTTGATGGACGAGTCATAAGTGTCGTGGACACTGTATCTGACTGAATGACTGCTGTGGTTTGTGGCTGCGGAACTGCTGCGTTTCCATTAGCCTTGGGAATGGCCCCGTTGCTCTGGCTGTTGTCAGAAGCAGATGAAGTAGAGGGAGCTGCTGTATCTCCACTCTGTGACTGTGGTGTGTGAAATGCTTCATGAAGAAGCGTGTTATGACGCATGTTGCATCGTCTACAACTTGAAGATTGGCAGGATTCAACGCTGTGCGTTCCTCTTATGCAGTTGATGCAAAGCTTTGCCTTCCTCAATAGATCCAATCTTTGTGTGGAAGTGGAATTGATAAACTTGGTGCACTGGAAAACTTGGTGTGCTTCTTGCTGACAGATTGCACATTTCTTCGTTTGTGTGACGGCCAGGGTAGACTTTTGCTTCACCACATTCTTTGTTGATTTCTCTGTAGATTTGTTGAGGCTCTTCCCACTGTTCTGTGATTGAACCATCTCCAGTGAGTCGCACCGTTTCTCCAGAAAATTGAAAAAATCGTGAAGTGATGCCACTTGTGATGACGATGTCTCCCTTGACCACAGCGCTACAGATTCCTTATCCAACTTGCTGACTAGGATGTGCACCAACCAGATATCTCTTTGGTCGCAGTTGAGAGCGTCAAGAGCCTTAATTACTTTGCGAGACATACTGAACATGCCCCGAAGTGATTTTGCGCTGGCCTCTCCAATGACGGAAATATTAAGGAATGATTGGATGTGTGTCGAAACAATGTTTTGTTTCTTCTCGAACCTTTCTTGTATTGCTTTCCACGCCACTGGGTAGTTTTCGTCAGTAATGGCCAATTGGTCAATTTCTGACTCAGCCTCTCCACTGAGATATCCCTTCAGGTACTTAAACTTCTCGACTGGTGTCAAGGCGTCATTGTTGTGGATAGTACATGTGTACATATCCCGGAAGGAAGCCCAATCGCTGTAATTTCCAGTGAACTTCTTTATCTCTATTGGAGGAAGCTTGACATTGCTGCCTCGGGTCTTCATGGACTCTACCAACTTGGTGTTGATCTCGAGTTGCTGTTGCCAGAGTTTTGCTAAGTCTTCCGTTGCTGACGTGGTGGTGACGGATGGGTACTCGTCTCTACGTACTGTACGATTGAGCTGCGAGATTTTTACCTGGACTTGCACAACTCTGTCATTGAACGTTGATTCCTCACAACACTCTTGATCGAAATCTTCGTCCGTGACCTCGGGACACGTGTAGATCTTCTGCTGAACATCCTCAAATCTCTGTATGATGTTTTGAAGCTGAATCTCATAAGCGGAGAGAAGGTCTGCCGTAAAGAGTGTTCTACCATCCTGAATGTTCAACTCAAGCCTAGTCAATGATGCCTTGACTGCACCTCTGCTGCGATGCAATGTTTTCAGCTCAGCCACCGTTTCAGGATTTGCCTTGGCCATTGTCCAAACGTGTGCGTTAGTGACTTTGAGGTTAAGGCTGGAACTTCTTCTCGGAGTCAGCTACTCAGGGCGTGAGCGTGTAAACTATCCAAGTTTAGTTCACAGAGGCTCCGAAGGACCAGTTAATGGTATGATTACCTGTGATAACGAATGATAGCGTGTGTGAATGATAAGATGCTTGGGACTTGTGTGAATGACTGAATGCAAATACCTGTGTGAATGATTAAGTGAATGGGTTAGACTGTTGTCCTTGTTCTGTGCGTGAATGTAGTGAATTACAATACCTGTGAGAATGATGGATAATAATTAATGAATAATCCGGCTCGAAGGACCAGTTAATGGTATGATTACCTGTGATAACGAATGATAGCGTGTGTGAATGATAAGATGCTTGGGACTTGTGTGAATGACTGAATGCAAATACCTGTGTGAATGATTAAGTGAATGGGTTAGACTGTTGTCCTTGTTCTGTGCGTGAATGTAGTGAATTACAATACCTGTGAGAATGATGGATAATAATTAATGAATAATCTGGTTCGAAAGGCGAAAATTCACTTTTATTTAGATCACTTCAATTAGATAATTTTAAAGTATGCCAGAAGGGCCAAAAACAATATAGGATGATAATTTAATTTCAAGATATTTGAAGATTTCAGCTGAACGTCGTAGATCGTGGTTGCGTCGTGGTCGATGGCAGAAGAAAAAGTGTAGGGGTAATCCAAATGTGCTTGCCAGCTTGATAGTGTGCAAGTGTGGTGAATTTTGGGAAGAGGGGAAAATGACATTGACAACTAGCGCCGTGTCGTATCACGACAGTTCTATATCAAGTATATTAGGGTAAATGTCCTAATTCAAAACCATTTCCAGACGCTTTAACTTTGACAGAAGATTCAACACATTAAGCTGATATTTTTTTGAAAAAATTACATAAATTTGCTCCTTGACTCTTCTAGAATGCTACTGTTTAGTGAGAATTCTTTAGATATAATTTGAAAACTTCTTAAATACAAGAAAAATACGCAAGTGTAAAATGCTGCTATTGGAAACAAATTAATCCAAATGGAGACAAGGGAAAGTTTCTAATTGGAGACAAACAGTGAAAGTGAAACCGCGACGAAAGGCTTCCAAAACCTTGTTGAGTTGTTCTTGAGTTCAGGATTTGTTCTTATTCCTGCTCTTTTCTCTTTTCCCATCTAAAGCAATAGGGAAATCTCTCTAAAAAAATCATATTTCCGGGGTTTTCTATTGAAGCATTTGCAAACACTTCAGAAAAACCCTTTTTGTTCACGAAATAGGTAATTATTTCATTTGAAAACTTCACGTACCGTTAACAATAAAGATTAGCACTCAATTTAACTAAAATTAGCCAGAAATGCGACATAAATGTTAAACAAAACGAATAAACAACATTCACCTCATTGTGTTTTTTATTGGAAAACATGGTCGATCGATGAAAAATTCGTTGGTGAAAAAGTACACTTTTAATTTTTCTGAGAAATTAACAAATTAAAATTTGTGAATATGAATGGATTTTCGCTTTATTTGGAGAAAAATTAACTAAATAATGAAACTGTGGTGTAGAAAATATATAAATATAATAATTTAGTACTGTATTTATCATGAAAACAGTGACGTTTCCATTTGGAGTAGCGAAAAATTTCCATTTGGAGTAAGTTTTGAATTAGCTTAATTTACCCTATTTGACCGTTTTGAGTAAGTTTTCAAATGTGGAAACAAACTTTTGACACATACAGTATTCGAGGACACACCAATCAAAATCAAGATACACATTTAGGTAAATCTTATAGAAATGATTTGAAAATCAATTAAGAACTGTGTTAACATCGTTAACATAGTTTAATGATTATTATTTACTTGATAAAAATCATTAAGAAAGCTCCTTTGTGTGCTATATAAAATAGCAAAATTGGTTTTATTAAAGGAAAATTATGAAACAATTTAGCATATAATAAGAAAGTTACGGATTATTGCTTATTAAGCATTTTGTTATTAAATTGAAACACTGAGAAAAAAAGAGGGTGCGATTAACATTTTTTCCTCATAACTTTAACACTTTTTAGGTGTAAAAATATATCAACATTTTTTAATGTTAATTTTACACTTTTTTAAGGGTAAAATCAACATGAAAAAGGGTAACTTTAACTCATAATACACCTAAAAAGGGTAATATTTACACCGATTTTGGATCAATACTGCAGGGTAAAATTAACATTTCCGGAATGTTATTTTAACTTTTTCGGATTTCTCTCACTCAGTGAGGCTAAACGATGAGAGATGTTGACTTAAGCTTTTCAGAGAATCCTTAAATTAACCATTTGATCACGTTATAATAAAAATATTTTAGAATAGATAGAAATTCCATTTGTTGTTTGAACCTATTCGCAAAAAAAAGAAATAGTGCAGTACAATTAATTTATATAGCGATGATTAAACCTTATGATAGAATAACTAGATGTGTGACAATATTCTTTAGACATAATGGACTAATTGCGATAATTGTAATGACTATGCAGCTCCAGATTGATAATACGTATATGAAAATCAGCACAGAGAGTCTGCAATTTGTAGACCAAAGTTTAGCAGGAAGTGAAGTGAACTAAATAATAATTTAGGCTTATTTTGCTTGTTATTCTTTGATCTTTTTTCAGAGACTCCCTTCCTGACCACAGTTGCGGGATACTCAATTGGGATTACGCGAATTTTAGTCAAATGGACTACGATCAAGCTCTCTATGCAATTCAAGAGCTTCCGCAGCCTGAAACAATATCCTGTCGGTCGCGTCCTCAGAACTACTATCACTACGAGCAGGAAGAGGGAGTCTCCATTGTTCCAGAATGGGATCTCGTTTGTGAGAACAATGTCTGGCGGACAACAGTCCAAGTGGGCTTGAGTATAGGAAAGTTCCTGGGAGCTTCTCTTTTTGGCGTGATCTCAGACAAATTCGGCCGGAAGAGGGCTTTTGTTGGCGGAGCAATACTCTACATAGTTAGTGGTTTCCTCACTGTATTCACAAAATCTTATGTGCTCTTCCTCCTGGGGAGGATTGGATTAGGCAGTTCAGCTTCCGGACTGTTCTATGCTGCCTTCACTCTTTGTTAGTTATTTTCTTTTCAATGATTTTGCAAATATTCTAATATTTATTTTATCTTTCTTTAGTGACTGAAAATATAGCTCTGAAACATAGATCATGGATGAGTATCATGTTCACCATTTCCTATCCAATAGGAATGTTAATCCTGACACTTTTTGCCTATTTATTGCCCCTCTGGCGATCTCTTCAGCTAGCTCTGGTAGTTCCAGGACTTCTACTTATTGTCCATTGCTAGTAAGATTTTTTTAGGAATAATGTATGAATTTTTATTAATTATTTTCTGATTTTCCTTCCTATAGTTTTCTTGACGAATCCCCTCGATGGCTTGTCAGCAAGAATCGCGAAAAGAAAGCCTACAAAATAGTCTTTGGGAAGAAGCCCAATGTCGATTTAATCTTCAAAGCATCGAAGAAAATGGAAGATATTCCATCAGCTGCCGAGAGTGAAGCTCAAGCTTCGACTCTCGCTTCGAAGCTAAAGAATTCTTTTAAGGAATTCGCCGGTTTGTTCAGCACTTGGACACTTAGGAAGAGAATTCTTATTTGCTATTTCGTATGGTGTGTCACCTCAATGTCATACTACATTACCGCGATCAATGCAGACAATTTGTCTGCAAATAGATACATATACGTGGCTTGCACAGGCCTAGTGGACATTCCTGCATACATCATTCCCATCTTCATTCTCAAATACACAGGAAGGAGGTTGTCCTCCTTTGGGCTGTATCTTGCAGCAGGACTGAGTCTGCTAGCTGTTCTGGCGATTCCAAGAGGTAATTTTATTGCTCAAACACAAAGAGAGAGCAGTTATAATTCGCTAGAAGTCATACCGTAAAAGATATCAACTTTCGATCTTGAGTGACCTCCCATAAAAAGCATTATTTAGAAACCTTAGAAACGTTTCTATCCCCATTAACTCTTTAACGACGAGACACTTTTTTCCGACCGAAAATCAACAATAAAAATTTAACCGATAAACAAAATCAATGAAACGTCTTACATCTGACTTTGGAAAATCCGACATACTCTAATTCGATGCATTTTTTTATCTCTACGAGCAATAGGGACAAAAATAGCCCAAAAATTTCAGTAATTTTTCTGACAATACCAATAAATAATAATTTTCAGCCCAATGAAAAATATTATGCATGAGTATTGTAGTTTCTTTTGCCAAAACGGTTTTGCTTAAAAAAATTGGAAGTATAAAAAATAATTAAAATCATTTTTCGATATAAGAATTTAAAAATTCGTCATTTTTAACCTTAAATATTTGCTGAAGACTTGCAAAAAATATCCTAGATTCCTTCAACCTTCTACTTTGCAATTACGTGTACAAACTTAAGAAAAAATAATAATTTCAGGTAGTCAGGAAAAAATATTTTTTTTTATGGGACACCGGTGTTCCAATCGTCCTCAAAGGGTTAAAACGACTAAAACTATGTTTTAGGTTTATAGAAAAGACGAAAGAGGAAACGTGAACATTTCGTTTGACCGAAAAATTCGAAATTCCGAGGTTTTCGAGGTGAAACTTCGACTACTTTGAAAAGCTTATTTTTCAACCGCTTTGGGTAAATTTGGATTTTTTGGAAAGGTTTTGAAATTTCAAACACGGCAGCATTGATTTTACTCGGTAAAGTAATATTTATTAATCTTTTTGCAACATTGCTTTTTTATTTTTGAAAGTTTGCTACTGACCGACTGCTTTTAACGATTTCTTTTATTTTCATATGAAGTAATCTGGGTGAAAATTTCGTTCATATACATATCTATAACCGAAAAAATCGCCATTTTGAATTTTGGACGTTGAAGTTTTATGGTGCTGTTCCAATGAAAAAGTGACCATGTTTTTTTAGCACATTACTGTTCTCAAGTACTAAAAAAGAGCATGTCTGTTGCCATATGTCATTTCAAGAAAAATAATGAGTAGAGAATATTAATGCTGCTTGCCGACTTTTCACCTCTGAGAATTCACGGAAAAACTCATGGAAAACCTGCGAAAATACGCGGTTGAAGCTAAAGTTGCCAACTCCCGGCCATCCAACTGCATCACGCCACCAAGCTGACATGACAGGTTACTTCCACACTGACTGAATGT
The DNA here is from genome assembly GCF_024763615.1 of Phlebotomus papatasi. Classification (NCBI taxonomy): domain Eukaryota; kingdom Metazoa; phylum Arthropoda; class Insecta; order Diptera; family Psychodidae; genus Phlebotomus; species Phlebotomus papatasi. Next base: position 98,384,105 of record NC_077222.1, on the reverse strand, counting down.
CAGATGGCATTGTGATCAGGTGAAAACTTAGACGGAGGGAATATTCGAATTCGGATTTCGGTTGAACCTTTTTTTTGTTTCGGTTCTTGTCATGACTACTTCGTGATTTTGAAACACGACGAGGACTGAGGAAAATATGAAGTTTTTGTGTAGAGAGAAGAACCTTACATATCGTCAATCATGACAAAGAAAAAGTAGAAAATACTATGAAAGTGAAAACATTAAATTCATCTTGTCGATTTCCCAACCGAAATCCGAATTCGAATATTCCCGCCGAGCAAGTTTTCATCCTCGATCACAATGCCATCTATTAATTGAAATAACATTTGGGAACAGTCATGGTCTTTTTAGTACTTGAGAACAGTAATGCATGTTTTTTAGCACATCTTTAGGTCTTCGGTGACCCCCATTAGATGAAATTATGTTTTCCTCCCTTTTCCTCTCAATCCCTCCTGCCCATTCAAAAACATATTTTCTGGCTTATTTCAAAAACAGTTTGCGTGATTTCTTCTATTTTGAATATGTTACGGAGCGGTCGTAAAATCGGTAACTAAAATCCTGAACGCCAAAATCTCGAAAGTCAAAAATCCAAATATTCAAAGTCCTGAAAGGATCGGAATTAGCTGGAGGATAATGTGTGGAGTCGTTTTCCGAAATACAGAAAATGTCCTTTTACCGGCAGCAAGCGCAGGCGCGATCGTGGGAGTAGCTCTGCTATGACACTTTTAAGGATTTAGAAACGATAGCTGCACTGTTTGGAACTAAATTGGATATTTTTAAAACGTTACATTCTTTTAAGAATATTACAATAAACAGTCCAACAATGTGTTAAAAGTTGATATTTGCTTAATCTAGCAGATATAGATTTACCGATACTATGATTCGATAGTATCGAAAAATCATCATTCGCTCCTTGCTTTTCAAGATATTATTTTTTCTCGAAAACTTTATAAAAGGTCACACTATTCAAAAGAACGAACTTTATAGCCATTTTTACTCTTTTGAAATGGTTTTCTAATGATTTATCATCTAGTTTAAGTCGGCAAAACACCGATTGTTATGGAGACGAAAAATACACAAACGTACAATTCACATAGAGCACTATATCGTTCGTTTGAAAGTTCTGAAAACACAGACGCTTGTCATCTTTTAAAGGATGTAGGTTAGATAATTTTTCTCTGTTAATTTTATTTTCCAATTTTCTTTAACAGAGCATACAAATCTGATCGTGGCATTCGCAATGTTTGGCCGTTTTGGCATCAGTGCTGTGTATGCTGTTCTTACCCTGCACACAGCTGAACTCTTCCCCACTGAGATCCGGAACTCAGCGCTGGGTACGAGTTCAACAATGGCTCATGTAGGCTCCATGGCGGCACCCTACATTGTCGATCTCTTGGGCATGATCGCCTGGTACATCCCTACAACAATCTGTGGGACGTCCATCCTCATAGCTGGCTTCCTGTCTCTCCTGCAGCCCGAGACTGCCAACAGAGATCTCAGGGATCATGTCCAGCAGGAGGATGAAGAGAAGAAAATGAACTCGTAGTGATTCAAAGACGTGTTTTTTTTATAACTCAAGATTGTAAATGTATATTACATTTCATATATTCCCTTGGGCAATCTGTTTTTCAATCCATTCCCTGTGATACTGAACATTTGTATAGACTCCCGGAAGCCCAGGAACCCCACAGGAGGATCCATAGGATACAATTCCCACGAGAATCCCTCCATCACAGATCAAACCTGATCCTGAATCGCCCTGACATGCATCAGTAACACCTCTTCCAGCACAGAACATTCCGGAATCATAGTCAGGCGCATAGGGATTGAGGGCTCCTTCGCAATCCTCAGCAGAAATAATCTCAATTGGAGCTTCGCGGAGACTCGCAATAATGGGAAAGAGAAAACGCTCAGAGCCGTATCCGAAGATTGAGCAATCTTTATACTCCTCCACTGGTATGGTAATTTCCGGGAGCACTATATTTGAGGGCAGATCTCGATAGCCATCTGGCAGACGGATCAATGCAATGTCTTTCTCATAGGTTGCAGTGTCGAAGGTAAGAATGTGAAATTCTTCAAGTTTAACTACATTTTCTGGCGTTTGGTAAAGATCTCTCTTTCCAATTTCTGCGTATATCTCATGCCTAAGAATTTGAGAAACGGTTTCTTTTCTAACAATGAAGATTTCAAGGTTTGATTTGATAATATTGTTTTGCAATTGAAGCGCATTTAAACAGAAGAGCGGAGCATATTTATTAGATTCCAATGAACGATAATTTTGATAATTCATTGTATTCTTATAATTAGTGAGAAAATATTAATGGATTTTTAAATGTAGGGGGAGGTTGTGCAACTTCATACGAAAAATTATGTCCAAGATTTAAGACTTTTTTACTGAATGTTACATAAACCGAATCAATTATACCACTAGGGTGAAATCACCACTTCTCGCCAGTGCCCCACTTTTCGCCACTTATATTAAAATCGCTTTTTTTCGCAATTTGTGAAATAAATGAGCCGCAAAGTTCTTTGTATTTTTACTGCGGCTACGTATAAGGCCGAAAAATTATAATTATTCTTTTTGGATTTACGATTTTGAACATTTTTTAGAGTAATATTTTAAGCAAGTGCATCGAATTCATTATTTCTTATCAAATATACTTAAGTGTCATCAAATTTTCATCAAGCAAAAAAATACCTTAATCGATAAATAATTTGTCTATTGAATATTTAATTACCCTTGTGGAATACATAAAATTTGTATTTAGTTAATTTTATATTATTTTTATTATATATAATTTTATTATTATTTTTATATTAAAAATGAGGCATGGCGAAAAGTGGTTATCTTCTGGAATTGATTTTACCACCTGTCGCCATCTCTTTTCAATAAGGCGACGCTAACTTCACTTCGTAGATTCTCAGTTGTCAAATCTGCTTTGTTTACTTTCTGCAATAGACCTATAATTTGATTTCTCAAATAAAAGTGAAGGAAAATCATTTAAAGTGAGTAATAATAAGATGATCCTGAGGTAAAAGAAATGCTGAATGTATTCTTCTTATAACATTGCCTAAAATAATCGAGTTTGGACTTTTTCAAGTGGGTAGCGAGAAGTGGTTACAAAACTGGCGAAATGTGGCGACGAAGTGGTTATTTTTGCATTGTTATTAAAAATAAGATTTTTAAGTAATCCAGCGTTAAATTCTAGGACTATTGTTTTCACGAATCTAGAGCCAATCTAAATAGTCTTGTGTCAAATTTGAGATATCTTGTAATAAGAGTTCAAAAGTTATAATAAAATTGATTCCTCTTTTTCCTAAACATGGCGATAAGTGGTTACTCCACCCTATGTCAAAAAAAATTTAACATATTTGTTTCATAATTCCACCTCACAAAATTCCTAGAAATCCTTGGATTTTTCTTTATAGGAAGATGAAAATTTAGGGGCACTTTTTGCAAAGTTGCTGTGCGTGGAAAAGTGGGATTTTTATTTTTAATTTTCAGTGGCAGAGTCTTTCATTTAAATTTTGTTACTTTTCGATAGCTTTTGGGTTTTTAATTTATTCGAGAATTCCAGGAGGTTTGAGGGCAATTGGGGTATGATTTTCAGGTGTAGTTTTTATTATAAATTAACTAGGTTATAATAGTCGTATAATAAAGGGTTGAGTTTTTCCAGATGGAATAAATATAAATTTTTTTTAATATAAAAGATATTCAAAAAAACTATGGCTACAGGCACTTACAGTCTCCTTTAAGACCTTGAACTTTTATCTACACCTAATTCCTGCCCTTTCCTCTCTTTCTTCTGGATCCCTTTAAAAATTTAATCACTTACATTTCATCTAATTTCTTTCTATTAAATAACTTCTTTTGTATTTTTGATCCCTTTTTCACAAATTTAAACTCTTCACTCTTCTCACGCATCTACATCTCAGCTTAATGAGCTTCTTTTGAGCTTTTTTCTCCTATTCTATGTCAATTATTGCAGTTGCAATAATGAACATAGAATCTATGAATATTAATTCTATCTTATTTGACAAGTGTCTTTGTTTACTAATTCAAATTTAAGAAATTCACTGAACAGTTGCCTTGGTTTGCTCAGCTTCGTACAAACTTTTACACTTATATACGCCTCATTTTCCTCGAAAACATTGCACCGGACACAAAAATTTGCGCATCACTGCGATGAAATTTTCATCCGTTTGTTTTTACCGTTTGTAAGAAGTATTATGCGTTAAAAATCAAGTTTATGCTATTTTTCTAACACATGTTTTTTGACACTTGGAAAATAACTTTGGCACTGCATTCTGACAGTCAATTAAGTGCTTGGTTAGGTGTGACTATCTCTTTTGTGATTTTCACCTAAGGAGGACTAAAAGTATTTAGTATAATGTCTTATTCCAGCCTTGTTGCCGATTGTCCGTGTGAAAAATCACGAGCTATTGCAAGCATTCCTTCGGCCATAAATTTTGCGGAATTAAAGTCGTTTTTGGGCTAACGAACCTTATATTCCGGATTTGTTAACTCTTTCCGGACCACAACATATCCAGCGAACGAATTTCAGTAACACTCACTTTATTGTAAGTCTTAGTGGTCAAATGTGATACTTTTGTAGAGAACGAATTTTTTCCGCCTCTGGGAAATTGGAAAACTCATGGGTACTCTCGTCCCCAAAAGAACGAAAAGGAGACAAACTTCAATTTTCCAAAAGCCAATAATATCAATTTTGTGAATAATTTTTGTGTGTCAAATAACTCATTTACAAGGTTGATTACTAAAACAAGAAGAATTATTGACCAGTATCTTGTGGGATGTCCAGGAAGTGGTCAAGAAAACACCAAATTCCTGCTTGCCAACAGATTCTTCAAATATTTCACACAATAACACTTTAAAACACATTTCTCTCAACACGATGTTATTGCAGACACATTAAGCTTTCTCAAAAGCATAAAAGAGACTTCCTAAACAATTAGAATTTACCAAAATCAGAAAGAATACGAAAAACTTCCCCGAAACCAAATCTCCCGCACTGCCAAATGTCAAAATTATCGGCCATATTGGCAAAAATGTCACTCCCGCTTGGAATTTTCTTACAAGGTTGGTGTCAAAAAGCAAATGGCGGTCAATGGCGAAATAACCTTACATTTGACCTCTAGATTTTTGGGGACGAGAGTATCCATAAAGTTTGAACAAGTTTTTTGAAAATTAAAGAAAAAATTATTTTTCGAATTTATGCAATCTGTAATTGTTAGTTATCATACTTATTGGCCCCGAGAGGTTTTTCCTTATTCGGGTATAGAAATATGAAAAAAAAGTCGCAATATCTGCAAGGAAGTAGAAAATCGAAAATTCACGATTCTTGACCAAAAATATCTTAGCTCAGGAGTTAATTGGGATCCTGCAAAAAATATCCTAGATTTGGACATCCTTATAGTTTGTACTTATCCAAAAGAATCGGAATTTTATCGATTCTAAATAGTTTAAAAAAATTATTTTTTCCATGGGTATCCAGAGTCCCAAAGGAGACGAAAGAGTTAAGCACTATCAAAACTATTTTAGCACATTCAAGATTGGCTAAAAACAACGTAATGTTTGTTTCTATTGCAAATCGGACTCTAGCTCTTCGCTGGGAAAGGGCTTGCATTCCGGAGGCTACCGTGTACGGTCAGAGTGCAAAGCGTTCATCGGTCAAATTAAATCCAATGCCCGTGCCAAAGGCAAACGTATACGAAAAATTTTAAATACTTTCTCTAATTTTTATTATTTTGTGACACTTTTCCTTCGCATCAATAAAAGTTGTTTTCAAATGCGTCGATCAGAGTAATTCCCAACGCACAATAACTTTTGTTTGTAAACATGTTTTCAAAATTTGCTATAAGAGAGAGCGAAATGACTAAATCTAGATCTCACTCACTCTCATTGAAATGTCAAAAACATGTTTACTAAACAAAAGTTATTGTGCGTTGGGCATTACAGATTAAAAAACATCGCGTTTTGAGAAGTTGCAGTTTGATTGGTTTTTGCAAGTTTATTTTTTTAAATAATTTAATTTTGTAGAAGCATTTAGTTTAATGTAAATCCTTTGAAAATTTTCTGACTAACTGATTTAAAACACTTAATAAGCGAAAAAACAACATTTACTCTCACTCTTCTGTTTGATTTACGCCAAATCGTTACGAATTCACTAAAACTAAGATAGAAAATTCATACTTTTCGTAATTATTGATGGTTAGACAGTGAGATGCAGTCACAATCCACCCATTTCCCACGTAAGTCCCACCACAAAAGTGCGTTAATTGTTTCGTCGAATTGAGATACTGCAGCGATACCGCAGAAGATAGTTTTTCTGCGAACGGAAAATGCTCAAATTATCAATGCAAATGTTTGCTCAAGAAGCACCTTCTCTGTATACCTTCACTTTCAATTGCATCTCCACCAACGATGCGTTTCACTCTCTTTCCCTTGCACTGACCTTGGTAACTCACTAAGAAAATAACAATGGCCAAAATGTACTTTTGGAGGTACATTTTCATAAACTGATAGACAATCTCTCTTTGGGATGAGAAATTCAATATGGAATACTTTATTTCATCTCTTTTACGCGGGATGACACTTGTGCAAATATAATTGAGCGTCATATCATATATAATTATAAAAAAAACTAAGTAATTCAACAAACTTCAGTTGTATTGAAAAAAAAAAGTTTGAGTCTGTAGAAAAAAAAGAAGATAAAGAAATACCTTACAGATCACTTTAAAGTTGGTTAACAATTTCAGGCAAGCTGACGACGTAGTCATCTTTGTCCTTCTTGAACTCAATTCTCTGTGCCTTCAGAATGTTCATAGACTTAGCAGCAATCTTCCGGAACTTTGCAGCTCGTTCCTTCGTCCACGGTTCATTACCACCTGGAAGGATAGAATATAACCGGTGAAGTGATTAGGGGAGAGTGATTTTACTTAATTTTAAATATATTTTGGAGGTAGGCTAGGCAAATATTTAGTTTAGTCCATAGACATCTATGACCGAAAAAATCGGTATTTTGGATTTTTGAAAATTCAAAGTCCAACCACTTTGTAGGGCTCATTTTTTTAGCCGATTTGTTTGAATTTTGGTTTTTATTTTTGTAAAGGTCTTGAGTTTTCGAATCACACTGGATTTATTTTAAACGGTAATGAATCGGTTAAAGTACCGGTTTGTGTTTTTTGGTTCACTTCACTCAAGCTATTTCTTTTATTTTTGAATAGGTTTTGTAGATAGCCCAGATAAATATTTCGTCCATACCTTCTTGCTTATTTGAATATTTCTTAGGTCAAAACGCTCAACGGGTTATTTATTTCTCGACCGATTTGGTCGAATTTGGATTTTTCGAAATAAATTTTAATTTTCAATTAGTCTACATCAATATCTTAAGTCTTCATGACAATGGAATCTAATTTCATTTACAATTGTGTGAAATCTGAATTCAGGGTGAACAATAACCTTTCCGATCAAAATCCTGAAAGAGCTACATTTTCTATGAAAAAATTAGATTCTTAATTAAATCTAAATTAAATTATAGCGAAAAATTACTCCACATGGATTTGGGGTTTCAGAACATGTGGAATTTTGGCTTTTTGGGACTTTAGCTTTTGGGGTTTCGATCTATTCAAGTCTTTGGCTTTTGAGGATTTTGGCTTTAGGGATTTCAATTTATTCGAAATTTTGGCTTTTCTGGATTTTGATTTTCGGGTATTCGACCCATTCGAAATTTTGGTTTTCGGAATTTTTATTCATTCAAGATTTTGACTTCCTGGATTTTGGAATTTTGGATTTTGGGAGTTCGACTCATTCAAGATTTTGGCTTCCAGGATTTGGGTTTTCGGGATTTTGACTTTCGGGATTATAGATTTTCAAGATTTTGGCTTATGAGGATTTTGGTTTTTGGGATTTTGGCTTAGAAAGGTTTTAGTTTTCGGAATTTTGGCTTTCGGATTTCGATCCATTCAGGACTTTGGCTTTTGAGGATTTTAGCTTTCGGGATTTTGGCTTTTCTGGATTTTGATTTTCGGGTATTCGACCCATTCGGGATTTTAGTTTTCGGAATTTTTATTCATTCCAGATTTTCGTTTTCTGTATTTTGTTTTTTGGATTTTGGGAGTTCGACTCGTTCAAGATTTCCGCTTTTAGGATTTTGGTTTTCGGGATTTAGTTTCGGGATTTTGGCTTTCACAATTTTGGTTTTCAGGATTTTGGCTTTCGGGATTTTAGCTTCTAAAGATTTTGGTTTTCGGGATTATGGCTTTTGAGATTTCGATCCACTCAAGATTTTCGCTTTCAGGATTTTGGTTTTCAGGATTTTGGCTTTCGGGATTTTAGCTTCTAAAGATTTTGGTTTTCGGGATTATGGCTTTTGAGATTTCGATCCACTCAAGATTTTCGCTTTCAGGATTTTGGTTTTCGGGATTTTGGCTTTCAGAATTCCGTCTCATTCAAGATTTTGGCTTTAAGGCATTTGGTTTTCGGGATGTTGGTTTTCGGGATTTTGGCTTTCAGAATTCCGACTTATTCGAGATTTTGGCTTTAAGGAATTTGGTTTTCGTGATTTTGGATTTTGGGATTATAGATTTTCGAGATTTTGGCTTTTTTATGGTTTTGGTTTTCGCGATTCTGGCTTCCAAGATTTTGGTTTTCGAAATTTTTATTTATTCAAAATTTTGGCTTTCTGGATTTTGGATTTTGTGAGTCCGACTCATTCAAAATTTTGGCTTTCAGGATTTTGGTTTTTTGGATTTTGACTTTCGGGATTATAGATTTTCGAGATTTTGGTATTATGGCTTTTGAAATTTCAATCCATTCAAGATTTTGGCTTTCAGGATTTTGGTTTTCGGGATGTTAGTTTTCGGGATGGTTTTCGGGATTTTGGCTTTAAGGAATTTGGTTTTCGTGATTTTGGATTTTGGAATTATAGATTTTCGAGATTTTGGCTTTTGATGATTTTGGTTTGCGGGATTGTGCTATTTGGGATTTTTGGCTATTCGGAATTTTTATTCATTCAAGATTTTGGCTTTCGGGATTATGGCTTTCTGGATTATGGTTTTCTGAATTTTGGCTTTCGGGATTTCGATCCATTCAAGATTTTGGCTTTGCGGGATTGATTTCGGTTTTTGGGAATTCGACCCATTCTAGATTTTGGCTTTCGAAATATTTATCCATTAAAGATTTTAGCTTTCAGGAATTCGGTTTACGGAATTTTGTCTTTCGGGAATTCGACACATTCTGCATTTTTACTCATTCGTGATTTCGGATTTTGGTTATTGGGGCTTTCGGCTTCCGGGATTTTGATTACCATCAATTATTTTCTCTTTTCTAGATTTTTCCTTGAAAAAATTTTGAAAATGCTTTTTTTATGTATATAATTTGAAAAATAAATACATTTTAATAGTTAATTTTTTATATTATTCTAAATGAAAAAAAACAATCTAATTCAGAAAATTTCTCTTGAGGGAGCCAAACGACGAAATTCCTAAGTAAAATTACTGAAATATAATTTTGAACTTACCGTCAATGCTAGCACAGATCAGAGGGCATTCTACAATCAAATCCTGCACAATTTCACGAATGTCCTTCCCCTCTACTTTGCCGACATTTCCATAGTCGACAAAGTACACAAAATAGGCATATTCATCTTCGACTTTCTTCTCAATCACCACTCTATACCAGGTTGGCTCGTCATTGCCGTATGCAAATTTTGCAATGCAGAGTTCACCCTTTTGTGGCTTGTACGGCTGTGTAGCCTCTCCAACTTCAGTGGCTTTCTTTTCGATTTCGGAGATGGCTGTATAATCAGAAGTCAGGACAAAGTAGATGAATCCCTTATCGAGCGTCTCGTCATATTGAATGGCAATGTCTACATTCTCTAGAACGGTAAACTGTTTCATTGGCACACAATCCAAATTGTACTGGACAGGCTTGAAGTGCTCAAGCTTCTTCAGAGCTTCATTTCGATTGAAGTATTCATTGATGCAGACTTTTGATTCGGTATCATAGAGCATAACTTCTGTGTCAATCCTCTTGGGTTCTCCTTCGTACTTCATCTTCAGAAGCTTGCACGTCAGTTCCTGTTTGTAGAACTTGTCTTCTTCCTTGTTCCCAAAACACGGAACACCCTTTAGCACCACACGAAAAGTCACCCGAGGAATGTTTGCCATTTGAATGGGGAATTCCCGGAGTCTGTTCCACTTGACTTCACTGGCATTGCCAAAGTCAATATAGGCGACAACGACAAGTTCACTTTCTGGATCGTAGGACTTCGCCACAACACGGTACCAGGAATCATCATCGGGATCGACGTCAAAAGGTGCCAGATAGATCTTTCCCAATTCCGGCGGCTGCTTAATCGGTGGCAGAATGGCAGCAAATTCCTTAGCTTTGGTGTGAATCTTCTTCATTGTGGCACTTGAGGCTTGTCCATGGATGAACATCTGGGAAGCTTTGTTAGAATCTGGATAGTGCAGAATGCAGATCAGTGATTCATTCGGAGGGAAATCTTCACGTGGAATATCGAGCAGATTCAAAGAAATTGTTTCAGGAAGTGCCACAGAGCGACGTTCCGGAGTGATATTTTCACTGGCAGATGGGCTCATGCCATTGGTGATTGCAGAAGTGGAAGGCCTTGGAGATGCCTTAACCTCATTCCTCTCCTGTTTCTCTTCCACATGATTACCATTCATAAGGTCCATTGGAGGATTCTGTTCAAACTGAAGCTCATGCACTGCGGCTTTAGGGGATCTTTCCTCTACGACTTCTGTTCTTACCGTAGACTCCTCAAAAGGAACCAATTTCCTGAAAAAAATTAGACGCAAGATAGAAGGTTTGACCAGTTTCATTTATTTCTGGTCTAAGTATTTTAGGCTAAATTAAACTAATAAATATTAAATGATAGTAGTCGCTTTAAATTAAAACATACTAGGGGAAACGGGGACAGTGGTAAACATGGGGTAGTAGTAAACACTGAGTTTTTCTACATTACTCTATGTTAAGTCGACCATTTTTTCAATGTACAAAGATCCATATAGTATCTATGAATTCAACAAGGTCTCGCCCTCTGAAGTCTTATATCTGATTAAAAATCGCAGTGTTTAAAACTACCCCATGTTTAGTACTGCCATAGTTCCCTCTAGGTCAGGGACGATCAAATCTATAAGTGCGGCCTGAGTTCCAGTACATTTGGGATTGATTTTAGAAATTGTACGATTGTTTATAAAAATTTTACAGAATCAAATCAAGAAACCTTCCGGATTGATTTTAGAAACTTAAGTAAACTTAACTAAAATTAAGAAGCTTTGCAGGATTAATTATATAAACTTTTCCGGTTAGTTTTAGACACAGAACCCTTAAGCTTATATTTTCACAGATCGATTTTAGAAAACGCGCACAACTTAAGCATAAAGAAAAAGGTCGAAAAAAGGAAAAAGGACATCAAATCCCAACTGTCTCAGCATGAACGACCTTAGTTGTATGTAAAATACCACGCACAGACCAATCACAAAATGGTTTAGATTGCGCTTAAAAACACGAACGGCCTAAACATAAAACGGTTCGTATTACGCTTAAAATCGCGCACAGATTAATCGTAAATTCGGTTGAGATTGTGCTTAAAATCACGCACAGCTCAATCATAAATCAGACGATACGCTTAAAATTACGCACAGCTCAATCATAAAACGGTTAACTCTTTCGTCTCTTTTGGGACTCTAGTACCCAAAGAAGCATATGAATATTCTATGAAAAACAATGTTTTTTAATTATTCAGAACTGATAAAAATCTGATTCTTGTGGATGATTACAAACTATAAGGATGTCCAAATGTAAGATATTTTTTGTAGGACCTCAATTAATTCCTGAGCTTAGATATTTTTGATTAAAAAATTGTGAAACTGGCTTGCAACATATGCTGCGGTCCGTAAAGAGTTAATACGCTTAAAATCACGCACATCTCAATTATAAAACATTGTATCATTGAGCTCTGCGTAATTTTAAGCGCATTATTAACTGTTTTATCATTGAGCTGTGCGTGATTTTAACGTAATGTGCTGTACGTGTTTTTAAGCGTAATTTTGAGCGTTTTATGTTTAGGTTGTGCATGTTTTTAAGCGCAATCTGAACCGTTTTACGTGCGTGCTGTGCGTGTTTTTAAGCACATTCTTAACCGTTTTATGATTGAGCTGTGCGTACTTTCAAGCTCAATCTGAACCGTTTTATGATTGACCTGTCCGTGTTTTTAAGCGATTTCAGAAAAACCGATATAAGGATTCTTGTTCTTTTGATATACAGAAAACGTAATTGGAAATGATTTCATCCTTATACAATAACTTCAATTCGTTCCTCCTATCAATTTTTTCGACATCAAATGTTAAAGAAAAACATATCAAATTATTTTACAGATAATGTGTTTAAAAAGAATGGTAATTAAAAAATCTTTAGTAAAATTACCGAAGAGTTCTATCTAGTAAGATCAAATATTAAGCAACACTAGTATGTTTTTCTAACTCCATTAGCAGCTTTTTAAATAATTCGAGGGGTAAATGGTACTGTGCTCTCTGTGGGGTTCGAGCAGAAACAATTGAAACAGTAAAAGAAGTTTACTTTTCAGTTGTTGAATATTGAAATTTTCTACAGATAGAGAAATTACGCTTTACAAATAAAGTGCGTAAAACATTAGTTTTACATATGCATTTTGCAGATGAACTAACACATTCTGAAGAAATATTTAAAGAAAAAAAAAAACGATTTTCGACCAAGAGTGTTTGCTTCGAATTTCTCAATGTGGATGATGTTAGCATCAAGTAGTGTAAAGGGATATTTTTATATAATTGGATTCCAAACTTTGAATGTTTTTTTTACAGCTTTAGAAATTGTATTGGTTTTCATTTCACAAGAAAAAACCTTTTTTTTAACAAAATTCGGAAATATGCAAAAATGCAAATATGCAAATAAACATGAAATATGTCAAAATATGCATTTTTAAATAGGGTTTATTACAACCACAAGAGCCCAATTCGTGAAGATAAAGGGTCTAATAGGGCCTGAGAACGCTTAATAAAAACATGCAAATACATATTTTGGCCAGCTCTAGTAATTACGTACAAACATAAGGAAAAAATAACTTTAGGCAGTCAGGAAAAATTATTTTGTTTATGGGACACCGGTGTTCCAATCGTCCTTAAAGGGATATATAATCCCTCGATTTTTTCACCCTCCAAAATTTACACCTTGCACCCACGGAGACCACTTTTCTCAACAAATCTTCACGTTTCAGAGGATTTCTGAGATATGTCGTCACGCTGTTTGTCCGTCTGTCCGTCCGGCTGTCGCTAGCTCTAGAGGCCAAACGGTAAGAGATAGTGACTTGGGACCTTCGGGGGACCCCCTCATGAGTCGATCCAATGATCATTAACATGCCCCTTATTTTCTTCCCAACACTCCCCTACCCCTCCAAAACCATGTTTTTGGTATTGCTCGAAAACGCATCGTGCGATTTTTTTCATTTTTCGATAGCAAGAATTCACGGAAACACTAGACCTTTCTTGACTTTCGCAATTTTATTCTTTACGACGTTTCGAATATAATTTTTATTACTCTAAACAATTTTGTGGAATCTATTGACTCATTTATGAATCGATACAAATGGATTAAGTTCCGGTAAACGGTAAATGATGCGAAAGTACTTTTGAGGTATAGCATCTAAGTCACGAGTTCGAGCATTTGGCAAAGCCTGGGACGCTTTGCCATCTATTTTAATTTGTAAAAAAAAATATAAGAGCCTTCTAGGGTTTCCCCTCATCTTTACAGATATTCCAAATAAATCTTTAGTCTTGAGTGCGTGGAATACTCTGGCGATTATGAAAAACAAAAAAAAAAATTAAATCGTTATTTTGTATTTGTAAAATTCCCTGATCGAGTGGAGACATGAGAAAATGCACAATGTGGAAACGATGAATTCATTTATTCATTGGAACAAATCATAATGTACTCGTGGTACTTGAGAAAATAAATAAAAAAAGGAGTGATTTCTTGTAATTTATTACATTTTTGCCCTACAGCACAAGTGGATCTAAGAAGCAAACAAAAAGAATGGCTCGTATTTTGAGCCATCAAAGGCTGATGTAGCTTGGAATTTTTGTTTTAGATTGGTTCGTGAAAGCAGTGAACATTCCGTTGTTCAAGTGCAAGTTAAAAAAGCATCCTAAATATTTCATCTTGAGTAAAAAAAAATATCTATTAGATTTGTTGCGTTTGGGAAATGTGACAAAAAATCTTTCAATTGAAATTCTGTGAACTAACTGTAGTCTATCATGTTTCACGATCGTGCTTAAGCAGCAAGTTTTTTTTTGTTACTTGAAGATGCTCTGGAGCAGACGGGAAGAAACAAAGAGTCGACAAACAAATCCCAACACTCTCTTTTCACTTTTCTTTCATTGAATTCTTTGAGAGTGAAGTTAATGACTTTATTTATTGCCTTTTTTTTCGAGGGTCAAGGGTAACCATTTTTCTTGGAAATTCATGGAGGTTTTTAACTTGGAGAATGACATCTAATAAATTCTCAAATTTCTAACTGTACTTACGGCATCCTTCGGCAGACAGCCCGATGGATTGGCCAGTGATCCCTTTGGCATCTTGCTGAACAATAGGGATCCAAGCATCTCTCGCACATGAGTCCAGCGGCTTTCTCACACAACACGCACTTGCTCATCTTGGCCGGATTCTGTTTTGATGCCTGCGTCATAATCTTGTCCGATTTATCAGAATTGTTGGATCTGCTGGATGAAGGAAAGAAACAATTACTATCTCTCTCTCCTGCATCAAATTGATCTACGAACTTGTTTTGATGATTGTCCGAGCACTGTTTAGCTGTGAATGTGATTTTTGGATTGCTCGTGATTTCCAGCAGGGCCTGTTTGCACGCTTCAGGAGTCTTGTAAGTGACGAAGATGTAGGGTGTTGGATGATCTATCGTCAGCCGGTAGTAATCGACAAATCCCCTCGGCAAATGTGCCACAAAACTATTGTCTGTTTTGGGGACATTCTCGAGCATCAACCGGCAGTTAAATGGTTTCGGCATCTGCAGTCACAAAGGTATCATTTATTTCAGGAATCGCCATGTAAAAAAGAGAAAAAATGAACAAAATCATTGTGAAATTCTGCCTCTTTTTCATTTGGAATTCTAGGTTAGAATCGCAAGATCAACTTTCCAATTGAATTGTGTAATCTAGGCAATATGATTCTTGAAGAACTTTTTCTGTCAGTAATTATTACTTACCCTGGTATATTTATCAATGATTAAAAAATGCTTAAACACAATAAAATTATAACTTCTGCGAGGGAACAACCGGCTTCATCCCTTCTTCGTCAACAAATGATGGCAATCGATGAATGAAGTTCCAGTCGACCCAAGGCCCAAGGTCGTAGAATATCGGATTTTACGATATATCGATATTTTTTTGAATTTGAAATTCTCAACGGTAATGAGAATGATCAGATAAAATATAAAATTGGAAAGAAGGTATTTTAATTAGGAGTAAATATATATCTAATAAATAATACATTTACTAAAAGAATACTGTATTTCTTTTGTCTAAATTGCACTTGATCATTTTTTTTCATTGCCTACTTTCGCCCACCCAAAAACATAGAATATCGTCAATATCTCATGGGAATACCGATATTTTTTGAATTCAAAAGCATAGTAACTGAAATAATGCTCATAAATTGAAAAAAGGAAATAAAAGAAATAAAGTCAGTAAAAAGTAAAGTTTCTTTATTAATATTATAATGCAAAAGTGGGACATGGAGAGATATATTATAATACAAATTAGAACAAAATTATCTGAAGTAATCTTGTTGAATTATGCTAGTAAACTTATCACCTCTAGACTTGATTATTTATTATTTAATAGCCCTGAATATTATTTAATTAGCCCATAAATTCTGCACTGTTTGGCCCAAAAAAGTCATATATTTGGACAAAAGTTGGAGATTGAATAATTTTACGGAATGTTTTTATTATTAGTAAATATCTTAAGCATAAATTACTGTCCATTTCATGTGGTAATATTGAGGTTCGCCCACGATGTTAAGATAAGGAAGTCTTAGAGATTTCTTTTTTCACTATTTTTAGAAGAGCTCCGGTAGATATTTAATTATCGAAAATTCTGATGCAGTTAAGGTTACTAACTAGAATTCCTTTTAAACTTTTAGTATATAAAAAAGAGATTGATAGTTGTTTTTTCGTTATAACATGGCTATAAACTTCACAAAAATAGCAATATAACCAATTTTTCTCATTTTCTTCTTGTTCTGTAAAATGAGTGCTAAATGGTTAGAGATATCGATTTGAAATTTTCAGATGACCGCCTAATAAGTCAACCTGAGCATTATAAATATGACCATCAGTTCTTCCCTACCCCTACCCTTCAACACTAAAAACATATTTTTTGTAATTACAATAAAACACGGCATACGTTTTTTTTTTGGAAGATAAGGGGTACAGTGGAAATGATGGTCGTATTAATAATCTTTAGAACCCAAGACTCCAAGTCAATATCTTTAACCATTTAGTACTTAGATCCTAAATGTACAAAAGAAGGAGGTTTTGACCGTCTCTTGCTGACCAATTTTAATTTTCTGTTGCTTTTTTATCCAAATTTTCTTTTGAGATCCTAATCTTTTGAATTAAAAATGTAACTTAAATTTATACGTTTTTTCTAGAAGGGTAATTTTTAAGTAAAGTTCTTTAAACAGTTTGAATAAAATTAGAAAAAGAAATTTACACTATGTTATACTCAAAAAATCTAGCATCCTGTGCGTTTTTCTTTTTATAAATCGAGTTCGTATTTTTTTTTGGTTTATGCCATAATATTATTCACTTCCAAAATAATGATGACTTAAAATTCCTTACATTGCGATCATAGGCATAATCAAAAAATCTTAGGACAAGAAAACTTTCAATCGGTCAAAACGATTAAAATCACTAAAGGAAAATTATTTTGTTGAAAAATGATTACACCATTAATATACGAATTTTATCATAATATTACCATGTACTTACATAAATGCTTTTCTTGTTGAAAACATTACATTGATACACCAAAACATTGATTTTTATTTCGAAATAATCATAATAAAATCAAATAATATTATTAGTTCAATAACAAAGGAAAAGTTGACTCTATCGGAGTCCGTAGAAGTAAAAAAATAGCTGTTGACTCTATTGGAGGATAACTCTATTGGGAGTTGACTCTATCGAGATCCCACTGTAATATTATCGCAGTAAATGCGTTTTATAAAATCACCGTCTTGAGATGGTCTTACCTGATTGAGATAGAGGGTTAAGATGTTGATTCTGGGATTAAAACAGGAGAATTTAATGAAATCAAAATTAGCATCCACTCTTTTTTATAGAATTGCGCATATTCATCCTACTTTTTCGCGTCCAGCCTAATTATAATATAATGGGAATATAATAGGACAGTTTATTTTTATTTCATGATATTTGGTTAATTTTAGAAGTATGTTGGAGACATTGCAAATCGTCTTAGTATTTTTGGTTTGATTTATCCCTTAAGTACAAGTAGCTTTTCACTGAATTAAATTCAATAATAAAAATTAAATTTGTAATCAGAAACAATAAAATATCAAACATTTACCTTTGGAAAATTCGACATTCATTAAACATTAACCGTTAGTTTATCCAAATTATAAATTTTGAACCCTATTATACAGTCTCAAATTTGATCTGAAGATTGGCTATGGATTCGTCAGACCAGTATCAATAGTTCTCACATTTAATGATAAACTACTTAAATATATTTATTTTAATAACAATGCAAAGATTACTCGTTCGTCACAACATTTAACTACTTTTTGCCATCTTTGTAACCACTTGTCGCCAATTGAAAAGGCTCAAAATCGATTGTTTTAGACATCATCATCATCATTATAATTTTCAACCGCATATCCCTATTGAGGTCGCGGGCCCATGACATCCTAGCAGCACACGCTTGTCGATTCTCCGCCACTTCAGGAAGATGTTCGTATGTATAATCACGCTAAGCCGTCTCTCGGCTAATCCTCATGTCTGTCAAGGCCCTTACAATAGCTTGCATATGCATAGCCTTTCTGGGGAATCTTTGTTCATTCATGCCATTCATGCGCAGAACATTTCTGTAGATATTGTAGTTTCTAGCTCCAAGAGTTTCTTGTTTAAAAAAAGTTTAAAATTAAAAAAAATATTGAAATTAAATTATAAATGAGGGAATTAGAAAATCCCTTACTTTTAAGCTTAAATATTTACTGGATAGCAAAAACTGGAGATTTGCAAAAAAATATCTTAGATTCTTGAAACCTTCTACTTTGTATTAAGTAGGGTAGAGTCAGTACTTCTGGGCACCATTAGGCTTTAATGGCCTCGTAAGGTATGCAATTTTTGTCAGATTAAAATGACTTGTTGTATAAAGATACTTTGAAAAAATATCTATCTATATATCTAGGATTTGTCTTGAGAATTTTGGTGAATCTCATTGAAATAATATGCATTTTCCCCAATTATGCCTGTTTCAGTACTTTTTGCCACTTGTTAATTAATTTTACATAATAAGAGACGTAATAACATATTAGAATAGTGTATAGAATAGAACATATTGTGAGTGTTGAAGTATAACTTATTCTTAAATTTATTGTTTTATCTTGGGTGGCCAAAAAATGCTAAAATGGCGAAAAACGTTGACTGTACCCTATAAACATTAGAAAAAATTGCTAGATCATGTTAGATAGACAGAAAAAAGATTCTTAATGAGTGTCCGGTGATCCAATCGTTTTTAAAGAATTAAAAGGGTTTCTAATCATTTTAGTTTTTTACTGAAAAAAGTGTATAATTTATTAGGGGGAAGTTGCGCACCTTTGAATGTGGGGCAGCTTTGAAATTTTCACCTATTTTTAAATAAAATTGAACCTTATTGTGATATAATTTAGCTGCACGAACAGATTAAGAAACTAAATTATATCACGATAAGGCTCAATTTTATTTAAAATAGGTGAAAAATCACAATTTCAAAGGAGTCCCACATTCAAAACACTTCCCCCTACTGACCAATTTGCTAAAATGTTAACTCTTTCTCTTTCGTCTCTTTTGGGACACTGAGTACCCAAAGCAGCATATGAATGATCTGTGAAAAATAATGTTTTTTAATTATTCAGAACTGATAAAAATCCGATTCTTGTGGATGATTACAAACTATAAGGATGTCCAAATGTAAGATATTTTTTGTAGGACCTCAATTAATTCCTGAGCTTATATATTTTTGATTAAAAAATTGTGAAATTGTCTTGCAGCATATGTTGCGGTCCGGAAAGAGTTATATCAAAAATGTTTTCCACATTTTTTAAAACATTAATAAATTATGAATTATGTACTTACCAAGTTTAGTATCCAAATTTTCTTAAAATTGACTAAATGATCATTCCAGAGCAGTTGAAGCTAAGTAGAACTCAGATAATTTCAGCAGAGTTAAAGAATTCAAAAGATTCTTTAACTTTATTGGAATAAATCACAGGAATCCAACAAAATTGCAAGGACTAATAAAACCAATTCAAATTATACTTTAAGCCATATTTTATTGGAAAAAAAATTATTCTTTATATGTAAGTATATATTACAACTTACAGATACGATTTCACCTAACTACCAAAAACGATTGTCATCATTTTCTGTACAGAGCGTTTAAAAACTAGTAAGGGTTTCTCTATTATGTTTTATATGCACTCTTTGTAATCTTTTTTTTTTCTTAGATATTTTGTCTTTTGAAGGCGCACGAGAATACAATTTGAATTTTTTTTTATACCATCCTTCTCAGGCAGTGCAAAGTGTTTAACATTTTAGCGCTGCAAAAATTTGCAATATTCTTTTTGATACATCTCCTTAATTCACATTTATTCAATCTAATTTTGGAAGAGGTTATTTTATTTAAAAAAAAATTGAACTAGAAAAATTTTAAAGACCAATTTCAAAAAAAAATTAATTTAGAAAAAAAAATAGAAGTCTTTGAATTCTCTGAAGGTGCTTAGAAGCTTTAGGAGGATTGATGTTCTTTGACCTTCTACACACGAGTACGAAAAATTATTTTTTTCAAATAAAAATTGAATTATAAAGAAAACAACTCTTCAAACGACTTTTAAAAAATATTAAGATATTAAAGGAACGCTCACACTGCACAAAAACATAATGATTTATTTTTAATTAGTTTTTTTTTCTTCCAATTCTTTCGCGCCAGGTACTTTCCCAATATTTTGTAAACCAATTTTTTTTTTCAAAAGTGAATTTTTTTTCCATTTTTCGCACTAGTGTAGTCGCAGTTTTTTTTATCTTGTCTTTTTTTACATCACAATCAATTAATTACTTTTTTTTTTAGAATATATTCTCTAAACATTTCCTAAATACATATAAATTTCTATTGTTGCACTAACGAAATTTTTAAATTAACTTTTCCATATTGTTTTCAATTGTGTCTTTTTTTGTTTTTTAGACAATTTGCTTCACAACAAAAAATATAATAAATTTATGAAGCTTAGTTATAAATTGATTATTATTTTTTTCTTTGCGTAAAATCTAAATTGTGTTTTGGGGAGAAAAAACAAAATGCTAAAATCGAGTTGTAAGTCTTGTAAATGATCTTTGATTCTTTAATCTCTTTCTCAATTTTTTACTTGTGTAATTTTTTGAATAATTTCTTTTTTTTGCAAAATATTCCCTAAAGAGTGAATGAAAAATTTTGCGGCCAAATTTGTTTACAGAAAAAAAAATTCTTCTAAATGCTGTCTATCCTCTTTCATCACAGATATTCGATTAATATTGAGGTTTATTTTTCTTCTCACTCATGGTAAAAGCAACAATAAAAAAAATTGTGAAAAATATTTAATTGAGAGAGAAAAAGTTGGTGGTAATATCCCTAAAAAAAAAATGTATAAAAAGCCTCGAAATTTTCTCCCCAAAATTCAGCGTGAAATTGAAGTAGAAAAAGGATCCTCTATTCTGTACAAGTGATTGTTTTTTTTTTGTTGTTTTTTAAATTAAATTTATAAACTAAATAGATATTTGCACTTCGAAGTATTTATCCCTGACTTTGTCACTTGAGAGCGTCAAAGATATTTTTTTTTGTAATCTTGATGATCTACGAAAGATCGCCACATTAAAATTTTCAGGCGAGTCTGGGATAAATTGCATTTTCCAGAAAATTTTGTTGAAAATAAGCGCACTGTTTCAAGTCATTTGCTGAAAAATCATCACCAACAACAAAAAGGGAAATCACCTCTGTCCCCTTTCACCCCATTTTACAGCATCAATCGCGATTTTGACTTCATAAGTCTATTGGTGTTTGTGACTTTTCCATCTCCAGTCCAGCTCTTCGATTTGGCCCTGAAGTGTTTGTACTCTTCACAGAATCCCGGATCCAGCATCTGTCTGTACGATTTTGGATCACACAGATCAGGATAAGTCTCATAGAATTCTTTGTATCCACCATGGAGTAGATACATTTCTGGATAGTGAAGCGCTGGGTAGGAATCTTCATTGCAATGCCGATCATGACTCCGCAAAAATCGAGATCTACAATCCAATAAATCCGCAATCACACCAAAATCCCCCAAAATCCCCCTTTTTCCAAATCTACTCACAATTTTGGACCACGTTCCGAGGAGAATTCACAGTGAAATACCAAGATTTGCCTCTTGTTCTCATCTGCATTCGTCACTTCAGTCTTTGATGTCACCAGTTCCTCCAGAATTTGCTCCTGAGTGTAGAGATTCACAGATCCTGCTATGTGACCCCCCTCATACTCATACGGATACCGACAGTCGATGATCTTGAAAGATGCCACGGAATCATTGTAAGATCCCTTCACCAATTTGGCCATTGTGTGCACAGAAATTGACTTGAGATCCTTATGACGTCCACCCTCCAGCAGTGGTAAGCAGAAAGGCTTACTGAAGTCACCAATCAAATCGGGATTCGTCATTGCTGGAGAGAAAGAGAAAGCTTAAGCTTATTGACCAAAAAGTACCAGACTTTTTTTTCTCAATCTCTGTCCTAGATCACTAAAAATTTTACAGCTTAATCCTGCAAACAAAAGACATGGATTTTCTACTAAAAATCCTGGCCAAGCTGAAAGTAATTAGGAAAAACCAAAGTCGCTTGTTCAGGTAGAGTGATCGCACAGTGAGAGTAGAAAACACCATTTTTAGTACAGGCATGTTTCATGTGAAAATTGAAGGTGCTAAATTGGCTACTTGTCTTTTTTCAATTTTCTTGAAAATGTACGAAAAAAATAAAAAGGATTCTTAAAATTGTATTGAAAAAACCGACGTTAGGGAAATTTACTAGAAGGGAACCGGAATTCGTCGGGGGAATGGAGTCACTCTTGGAAAAACGACAATCCTTTCCAGGATTGTCGTTGGAAAGGATTGTCGTTTTTCCAAGAGTGACTCCATTCCCCCGACGAATTCTGGTTCCCTTCTAGTAAGATTCTTAAAATCTTTCAGATTTAGCACAGCAATCTTTAGGGGTTTATTTTAGAACAGGCATGTTCCAGTTAAAAATTGAAGAAGTTAAATAATATTGGTTATTTGTCTTTTTTAATTTTCTTTAGCATGTATTAAAAAAACGGAAAATAATTCTTAAAAACCTTTAAAATTTAGTATAGAGTACAGCAATCGCTTAGTGTTTAGTTTAGAACAGGCATGTCTAGTTAAAAATTTGAGGGTCTAACATTTCATATTTGAGGGTTTCTTAACATTTTACTAAAAAAAGAAGATGAAAAAGGTATTTCTATATTGGTTTCTTAGCATGTGCTAATAAAAAATAAAATGGATTCTTAAAAACCTTTACGATTTAGTACAACAATCTTTAAGTGCTTAGTTTAGAATAGGCATGTCCCAGTTAAAAATTGAAGAAGCTAAATAATATGGGTTATTTGTCCTTTTTAGTCTTCCTTAGTTTGTACAAAAAAAAACACTAAAAATGATTTTTAAAAACCTCTAAGATTCCTTTTAACTCTTTCGCGTCCATAGGGTCATATATGACCCGGGGAAAAAAGTTTCTTTTTGGCTATTTACATTAATTGAAATCTAACTGGAGTCTTGAGAAAATGAGCCAAGAATCTTACATCCTTCTATTATGATGTCGTGCACGAACAGATAGATTTCAATTAATGTAAATACCCAAAAAAAACTTTTTTCCCCGAGTCATGACATTACCCTATGGACGCGAAAGAGTTAAGGGTTATTTTAAGGGTTAGGTTTAGAACAAACATGTCCAGGTTATTTTTGGATTTGCCTTTTTATTCTACAAATTAAAAATTAATTTACTGAATAACTATATCATAGACAATATTAAAATAATTTAAAATTTTCTATATGGGGATTTTTCTTTCTTTTGTGTACTAAAAGATTGAACATATTTTATTAAAAAAAATAATACAATTTAGGATGTATTTGTTAGTCTGATAATAAGAAGGTTTTAAAAAAAGATAGATCAGTGAAACTTTGTGACAAAATGTCTAAGTGTTTAATTTTAGTATAGGCATATGGAACTCAAATAAGTTTTTTTAAATTTTAGGTTTGTTAAGATTACTCATAAATTAGTTAGTTCTTACACCCATTGCTTATTTTATTTTATCTTTTCTCATAACATGTACTAAACTAAATTTTATTGAAAATATTTGATAAATCAGTACACGCAATTACAAAACATTTTTCATCTATTTAAATCTTTTTTCTGTTTAGTTTTAGAACAGAAATGCTCAACTTAATTTTTTATGTTGGATTTAGAGGGTTCAGACAATTATGTTAGATTATTTAAAATATTAGTACAAGAATTTGTTGAATAACCTCAATAGTTTTGTTCAAGACCGTTGTTAAGATCGTATATCTAAGCTCCCTTTTAAGCATTTTATTCCTTTTGGTAATAAATTCTATTAAAGAACTAAAAAGTTATTTTAATGCAGGGGCCTCTCCACATTTCATTTTTCCATACGTTTTTGCATAGAGACACTGAAGACTATTGGCAAGTTTTTTCCTAAAGAGAATTACTTATAAGTCTAATATATTTCGAAATCGTGTATTAAAAGTTATCTAAAAATACATATTTCATAATGTTCGCCGAAATAATACAAGAACTATACGAGCAAATTTATTTAAGTCGTAGTGCAATATCTGTAAAATTTTCACAAGGAGAAGTGAAAAATAGCTTCACTTTTTATTAGGCTTGATGGGCCCCTGTTTTAATGTTTACGATTTAGTACATAGCATTGTCTTTGGATTCAAAGTAAAATCGGAAATAAAACAAAATATTTGAGTTTTTAATCTTGTTTTCCGTTTCATTTGAAGAAGTTTCTCTTCACTGCACACTAGTTGGGTGATGATCTTTTTTAGTACATGCAGGTGCTAAACTTTTAATAGCTCAATTGTGAATTAACAGTCATAATTTGGGTATTTTTAAAATATAACAGATAAGTATAATGTTTATGAATATTCCTACCTTGCGTTTAATTTTTTTTTTCAAAATAATATAAAATGTACAAAATATATACACTGACTGAGAGAACTCCGAAAAAGTTAAAATAACATTCCGGAAATGTTAATTTTACTCTGCAGTATTGATCCGAAAACGGTGTAAATATTACCCTTTTTAGGTGTATTATGGGTTAAAGTTACACTTCTTTCATGTTGATTTTACCCTTAAAAGGTGTAAAATTAACATTAAAAATGTTGATATATTTTTACACCCAAAAAGTGTTAAAGTAGTGTCGAAAAAATGTTAATCGCAGCCTCTTTTTTCTCAGTATATATATATATATATATATATTTTTTTTTTGATATATTTAGATTTAGTGAAACAAACAATTAAGGAACTAACTTAATTTTCTATAATTAAAATAAAACTGATTTAAGCGCATTTTCATAAAATTTTCCATGCAATAGATCTATTAGTCGCAGGACAGAAGTTTGACAATAAAAAAAAAACAAAATTCCAAATAGGAAAAATAAATGAATCAGAAAAGAAACTTACATCGTGTGAGGGCATTCATGATGACCGTCTCATTGAGGGAGATGGATTTCTTTAGGAGGTTCCTCTTGGGAATATTAGCTTTGTCACGTGAATTCTCCTTGTCAGCCTGGTGATTACCACAGAGTGGAGTGAGCGGACTGAACTCCATGCTAACATTGAGTTCACTCTTGTAGCGTTTGCTTTGCACGGGACTCCCGACTAATGGTTCAGGTCGCTTGAATGCCTTGGTGGATTCCTCTGAGCGAATGGTGGCATTTCGCACCATTGACATCCTCAGGGGACTCATGCACTCTGGTGTCTTCGGCTCGAGCGGCATTCTGTGACTGTTGTCCGATGTTGAGGCCTCAACCAACGAGAGGCAACGCCTTACAAGTGGCCTCTTTGTTTCTGGCGTGGACCTGAGTGTCTTGATGTCACCACTAATAAGTGAGGTGATATTGCTAGGCATCTGAGATTCGCAGTCCATAGTCTCAATGTCAAATAACTCCATGTAGTCATCGTCCATGGACTCCATGGAGCCCGAGGATAGACTGTGGAATACACGGTATCCTCGGCTGGCAGTTGGGGTGCGATTGTGGGGAGAGGATGTACTCCTGGACGAGGTGGGTGTCTTTCTGGGTGATGGCTCAACGCGCCTTGGAGCTATGGCCAGTGGCTGGGCAAATTCAAAGGCACCTTTGTTGTCTGAGCCCCCATCACCTGCCCCAAAGCTTGCACTGTACCCACTGTCCATGGAATTGGCATCGATTTCCTCGAAAGAGCGCCTTGGGGCAGTCTGAGACACCAACACCTCTTCCGTTGGCATCACACGGAATCGCGATGGACTGACTTCTGGCGACAGCAGACCACCCATTTCCATGCACGGGCTGATGGAGCAGGGACGTGGACTAGGCTGGGGACTGCTGCCAGCATACAGTGACAGATCCTCCGTGGACATGGTACCCTTCTCCGGGGAATCATAGGAGATGCATATGGGTGTGATGTTGGCTCTTCTGCTGCCCCGGATGCGGCTCTCGCCACGACGTCCCGAGGCAGATCTCGAGCCAGAATTCAGCGTGAAGGAATTGTTGATGAGACTGCAAGGAAAAATTATCCAAAAAAAATCAGGAAAATCCCGCAGAAATTCCACATTCGAGGTTACAAATTCTCAAAGGTATGGGCAACATGAGTAAGGACAATGAAGGATAAAATGGAGGATCATTGTACAATAAAATGCATCTACCTGAAACTAGTTTTTACCACGACACTTCGACCCATTTCTGCACTAAAATTATCCTCAAAAATACCAAGAA
This sequence comes from Phlebotomus papatasi, assembly GCF_024763615.1. Lineage (NCBI taxonomy): Eukaryota > Metazoa > Arthropoda > Insecta > Diptera > Psychodidae > Phlebotomus > Phlebotomus papatasi. The sequence continues at coordinate 98,357,716 of NC_077222.1, read as the reverse complement.
AACTCCTGCACTTGAGAA